>NW_022436995.1:10563637-10737863 GCF_009761245.1 Sapajus apella
ACACACACACACACACACACACACACACACACACACACGTACACACACACAACCAACAAAACCACAGTTTTCCTTGCTCCCCCAAACCAGATGGCAGATGGTATGGAACCAATAAAACACAGATTCAAACATTTGTTTATTTAACATTGAATGTAATATGGCTTTGTGGTCCCTTGCAAAGAAACACCAATCTTCCAACCAAAGAAATGACAGATTTCAGTCAAATCTCAGGGCAGCATTTGGAGGAGCTACCCCTCAGAGGCCCGTGCAAAGAGGGGCCAGGGAAGAATTAAGCACTGGACTGGAAGCCTCTTGGCCTCGTTTCCTCTCTGGCTGAAAAGCTAGGAGGTCTTCAGAAGCGCTGACTGACGCTTCACTTCTGTTGCTTGCCTTTTGTTGATGTTCAGTTCCAAAGGCAGCCAGCCACAGGAAGAATGTTTCTGCATCCTTTCTGAAACAGCTGTGGAAGATGTGGCTCTGGGCTGCCAATGCAAAAGGGCATGAGAAAAAGGCTTGAGCAGCTGAGACCGGGCTCTTTCTTGGCGCCCTGGGTCTGTAACGGTAGAGAATGTGACTTTGCCATGCCATGTGGTTCCCCCTTTGCTTTGGCTTTCAAGACACGCAGAGCTAAATTATATGCTCAGTTGAAATAACTATCTCTATCAGTTAAGATTCTTTTGGTTACAAGTGGCAGGAACCCAGCCCAAATTAGTTTTTGAAAGAAAATAATTGATCAGGTCAAGTAAGTGCAGATGGCTTCAGAGATGGCTGGTTTCACCCTGGATTCAATGTTACCAGGACTTTCCTTTTCAGATCTCAGACACACTGTCTCCACATGGCAGCCACAGTAGCCCCAAATCACCTCAAACTCACGTCTTCCCAGTTGAGCAACCTCAGGAGAAGAAAGAATCTCTTCCACCAGCTCTGCCAGCAAAGTCCTGTTAGAGGAACCTGATTAGTCCTGCTTGGAGCATATGCCCACCTTCAACCCAATCACAGTGACTGAGACTTGGTGTACTCCAATTGGCCAAACCTGGGCCATGTGACTATCCCTACAGGTGTAAAGAGGTGCAAGATTAACTCGACCCTGAACACATGGAATATATTCCTTATAGGAAATATGAGAAGGGGGAAGGGGAACTATGCAAATAGATGAGCCTGGGATTCTGGTATAGCTTTTCCTTCTTCTGCCCTAATTTATGTATGTCTTTTAAAATGATTTTTTAAACATATTTCTTTCATATAAGCAATTCCAAAAGTTATTAAAAATTAGGAGTAATCCATGAAGAATGAATGAATGAACAAGTGAAAGGTTGAGTAGTGTCTAGAACATACTGTGTAGGGTAGTTCCTTGGTAAAATTGTACAATCATTATCCAGATTGCCAGAGCCAGAGGGAGCTGTAGAGCTCTACCTGTTCATAATACTTGGGTTATAGATGAGATCATGGAGGCCCAGAGTGCAGGTGCCTCACCCAAAGCCTAAGAGAAAATCATCTGCACAGCCTGGAACCCAGAGCCCTGATATCAAGCCTGGGGCTCTTCTGTCCCATGTCTGTCTCTTGCCTCTCATCTTCCTAAGTCCCTCTCGTTGGGCTGGCTTCCACTTTCACTCTCCAGGCTCTTATTCTGGAGTCTTGCTATGAGTTGCCTGGGAAAAATTTCTTGCTAATATATTAACTCATAAGAGTGAAACTGAATTTCCCAGGGCTGTTTGAGCCTTCTAGATCCCCCCTAAAATGTATCTTTAAGAATGATCTCTGTATGGGTTTGTTGTTAAGTAGCAAATTACCACCAAGGTAGCAACTTAAAATAACACACACAAATATCACAGTTTTCATGTGTTGGGTTACCAGGCATGGCTTAGCTGAATTCTCTGTACAGAGTCTCACAAAGCTGTAATCAAGGTGTTGACTGGACTGTATTCTCATCAGGAGGCTCAATTGGGGAAATCCATTTCCAAGCTCACTTGAGTTGTTGGTTAAATTCATTTCCTTTCCTTATGGCTGTATGACTGAGGGCCCCAGCTTTTTGCTGGCTGTGGGCTAAAGGCTATCTTCAGGTCAGCCTCACAATTCCTCACCACCTGAGATTCCTCAACATGATGGCTTACTTCCTCAAGCCAGCAAGGAGAATCTCTCAACTCTGTCATCATGGAGTTTTATATAAAGCAACATAATCATGAGATTGACATCCTATCACCCTTGCCATACAACGTAAGCTAATCATGAGAGTGGCATCCCATCACCTTTACCATATTCTGTTGGTTAAAAGCAAGTCACAGATTCTGCCACAGGTGAGAATTATTGGGGTGAACACAGAGTCTCCCTCCACAATCTCATGCCTTGGTGACTCACCCATAACTCTATAACAGCAAGCCCCTCCTCCATGCCAGGCAGCACGCTGGTCTCTACTCATGGCTGAGTAGAAGTGATGAACCTACAGACAAATAGTGGTCTGATAGCAAGGTCGAGGCTGAAGGCTGTGCATTTGAAGGGTTTGTGCATCACAGAAGATACAGCTTCTTCTTAAACTGGGAAGGAGGACGTTAACACTGGCACAGGTCCAGTGGGTGAATAGGAAATTGACAGGAAGACATAAAGGGTGGCAGAGAAGGCCATGATGTGGAGGCAAAAGTGTGAGATGAGCCTGGGGAGCTGCAAGTAATCCAGTGTGATTGATGTTAAAAAGCCCTTGGGTCACGGGACAAAGCCAGATCACGGAGGGACCTAGAAGCCAGGTTTAGAAGTGTGTCTTCCTGCTGTGACCTGTGAGGGCCACCATGAGGGGGAATTTGGGGAAGTGGCATGATGGGCTTGGGCTCCAGGGAGTGAGAAGCTCCAGGTAGGACCCTGAGCAGGGCAGTGCCTATGGGGATAAGGAAAGCCTGGCTTGTCTGTGCTAACAAGAAGTCCACTCTCCCCCTAAAATATTCCAGAAAAGGCAGACCTTCTGAGAGCAGTTTCAGGCAGCTGGGCTGTCAGAATGATGAGTTCTGCAGACCAGCAGCTGAATGAAAAGAGAAAAATGTCCCAACAAGCCCCATTTCACTGCCCTTGACCTTGCAGTAGAGCTCTAAGTGCAAAATCTGTCATCTATTAATCTGTTAGAAGTTGACAAAAGGGACTTTGATCAGGGGTTGTTTTTTCCCCCCTTCTTAAGTTTCCTGATGACACATAATAGCCCATTTCAGCCCTAGGCCCGGAAGCACGGCCATCATTCTTATGCTCACTTCAACCCCAGTGGCCTCCTCCCCTCTGTGGCTTTCCCTCATCTCCTGCCCTGATATTAATTGGCCTGTAAGTGGTTACATGTGTTCCTTTTTATGTGTCAGTTGGAACCCATTATTTGAATTTCACAGCTATTTGGGAACAGAGAAGGGATTCTCTGGGCCCACGTTGGGAAATGGAACCATCTAGAACATGCTACATTTGCTTTTATCTCTTGCTTTTTTTTTTCTTTCTCTGTGCCTTGAGGTCTTGACACCTCCCACCCTCACCCTCACTCCTATTCCATCTCCATTCCTCTGAGTTACATCTACCCTCACTTTGCATACCATGGATGTTCACAGCCAGGTGAGACCTTAGGGAGCCTACAGACTGTTCTTCTACAATCTATAGCTTCTTGTTTTAAAGTTAGAGAAAGTGAAGCCTAAGGGAGGAAAACAACTTTTTTTTTTTAAATGAAAATAACATCTGTGACAGTTCTATTAGGTACAGGTTTCTTACATGTGTTCTCTCATTTTATCCTCAAAATAACTGAGTTAGGAATCACATTGCCATTTTTCAGATGGTGAGACAGAGACTCCTGGAGACAAAGTAGAGAGGGTGCTTGGGCCAGATTGTGTGGGATTATACCCTGTCCCAGCACTTACCAGCTGTGTGATCTTGGGCAAGTGGCTTACTTTCTCTGTGCTTCAAGTTGCTGGTCAGTAATGGGGCTAGCAAAAGTGGCTACTTCAAAATGTTATTATGAGGATTAAATTAAATGATTTTAGATGCTTAAAACAGTATCTTATACACAGAAAGCATTTGTTAAATGTTCGCTGCTGCTGCTCTGAGAGGCAGTCCAGTGCAGCACAGTGGTTTAGCACACTGCTTCTGGAATGATATGTTCTTTGAATCTCAGTGACATCAGTTACTAGCAATATGAGCTTGGGTAAATCGCTTATATTCTCAGTGACTAGTCTGATCTACAAAATGAGGATGTTCCTGATGATTGAGGGTCCCTCAGGGAAATGGTTAGCTTCCCACATTGCAGTGAGTTCTACGAACTGACAAGCCCTATTCAACCCTAGGAGCTTCTCATCAGATCTTTACTGACCCATTTTAGATTTGAGTAGACTTCAAAAAATCACAAGTTACATCATCACAAAGATGAGAAGATATTGCACCCAATAAAACAGAAATGAATGTAAAAAGAAAGAGTGGGGATCAAAATGAGAATAAGACAGAGCTCTTTAAAATTAATAGGCCAAAAAAAAAAAACCACTTTAAAAATAACACATTTGATGGATGAGGAGAATGCTCAGAAAGTAAAACAAAAAGATAAACAGAGTGGAAATAGGAAAGAAAGATTAGAAAATTGGAGAATCCATCAAGGATATCCAGCATCTAAATAGTTAAAAGTTCCAAAAAGAGAAAAATGGAGAAAACATGGGGAAGGCAATATTCAAGGAAAAATGCAAAAATAAAATTTCAAGAACTGAAGTCATGGGTTTGCTTATCTGAATCTACCACATGCTCAACACCAAGGCAAATTATTAGGAAATTTCAGAATGCCATAAATCAAGAAAAAATATCAAAAGCTTTCAGAAAGGAAAAATGAAAAGCAAATAAAAACAAAAACGTATAAAAGATCAGGGTACAGAATGGCATTGGATTTCTCAATAGTAGCTCTGGAGGCTAACTGAGGCTGTAGAATTCTATACCCAGCCAAACTATTAATTGTCAAGCTATTTCAGCAGCAATGCTGAAAACTACAAGCAAAGAATCAGCATCTTTAAAATCCTGAAGAAAAGTGATTTGCAAAATAGAATTTATACCTAGCCAAACAGCAACCCAGAAGGCCTCTAAAGGCATTTTTAAATGACAATACCCCCAATTTCCTTCCATTCTCCTTGTCTCAGGGTGCTACTGGAGGGACTATTCTGCTAAAATGAGGGGGTCAACCAAGAATAAGGAAGGCATAGAATCTGCAAAGCAGATGACCCAGTGGAGGAGAAACTGAAGGGATCTTAGGATTGTGTGGAGAGATGCTAGGTTTGCAGTGGGGCCCAGGCACAAAGCACCATCTCTTCCTGCCAACAAGACTTCACCGTACTGTGTCTGGTGCTGTGGATCCCCTGAAAGCAGACTGACTCTCATTCCAGCCCCATCTGTCTTCCCCAGCTACCTCACCCGCTGCAGCTTCAGGGCCAGCCTCCTCGCACGCCCTCCACAGGGCACATGGAGACTTCTGGAGTCCTCCATGCACCACAGGAATTGAGGAAGACTCTGGCATTCTGACATCTGCTGTCTTGGTTTGAATGCCCTACCCCAGTTGTCTGATCGTTTAAACAGGATAATAACAGCACCAACATCACAAGGCCAATGTGAGAGTTAATATTTGCAAAGCACTTAGAATGACATCTGTCACATAGTAATGCAATATTGGTATTTGTTATATAAAATACATTATGTAATGATGTGAAGGTACAATAGTAGTAGAGTAGAAATATATCACTTTAAAGTTTAAAAGCTATGGTGAGTTCATTATCTCCCTTTGGTCATGTATACCTAGACACTCCCAAACATGTCTTCCTAGAAGCACTTCAACTTGTGATGCCAATGCAAGTCTGGCCACACTGATTCCTGCTGAACATGGTTTGGCGACTCCTCCTTGCTCTGTGGAAGAGGTCACAGTTCTATTCTCAGGCCACTAGGATCTGCTCTGCTGTTCCCTCCAGAGTCACCGTGAAACACCCCTTGCTTCCCACTTGTCCTCCAGCTCTGCAGACTTTCTTCAGCGTCCTGTAAACTGTGCTCCCTCCTGCTTCAGGACCTTCACCTAAGCTGTTCCTTATGCCTGGATGGTTCCTCTTGCCACCGTCTTCTCCTTCCTTTAGCTGGCTCCTACTCAACCCTTGAACCTTGACTGGGTTATCATTTTTTGCAAAGAAGTCTTCCCCTGACCCAAAAGAGATGATAAATCCTGTGATGCATTCTCATACCACAGGGTATGTTTAATTCTTACATTCAGCATGGCCTGCCATTGTTTGGGTCATCCATCCATCCATCCATTCATTCAATGCATGCTTATTGAATGTCTATTATATGCTAGGTACTTTTCCTGGCCTTCACCATATGGCACCGAACCAAACAGACAGAACCCCCTTGCCCTGGTCTCTCCAGTAGTTATTTGATGTCTTCGTATTACAAAGCAATTTCAAAAGAGATATACCCGATTTGGGGCCCAGCTCTATCACTTCTGTTCTATAAACAATGGAATTTCTTTTTGTGTGTCCACTCTGTGCTGGGCTCCTGCAGCACAGACTCAGAAGAGATAATCACTATACTTTTGTCTTTGAGAAAGTCACTTAATGCCTCTGATCCTAATTTCCTAGAAGAAAATTTTCTCTGCTTCCTTTGGGGGGCCATGAGGATTAAATTACTGGACAATGTTCTCTGTTCATGTAAAAGGGCTGGGGCATATGCAGTTGAACAGCAGAAACCCTCTTAAACAACCTGCAGTCAACCATCCACAACACAGGGGCAAGACTCCTATGTGGTTCTTTGCTCACCACTACATTTCTAGTGTTTAACGGGTATCTGGAGGAAAGCAGTCTTTCAGTATTTGTTAAGAAATCAGCCAACGGAATATTGCCGCCTTCCCTGGAAAGAAGATGGGTTGAAGACACAGTGCTACTCCTGTGAAACTCATGAAGCTCTCTTGAGCGATGGCAGGAAACAGAGCTGCTGACTAGCAGTTTCACAGAGGTTAAAAGAAGAGAAGCCCCACCCAGGCGGAAGGTCGCTGCGGTTTCTTTGGTGAATGATCGTCCCCTCAGCTCTCCCATTTAGCCCCTAGTTAATCTGGCTACTCTTGTAACGAGGCCAGTCCTCTAGAGCAACAGAGCCTGAAGTGAGGAGGTGGGAGGAACACTCATGAGTGGGTAACCCTGTGATTAATCCAGAGAAACAGTTTCAAGCCTGGTGGTTCACCCCAGCCTTGTTTGTGTCTAATTTCCCCGGGGGACAAATCAGCCCCTTCATTTCACTCTGAGGTTTAGGGTTTCCCCTAGAGCTCTCGGGGAGACTCATCCAGGATGTTTTGCATTAAGTGTGGGAAGTCTTGGAGGTGGAAGTAGGAAATGGGGTGGAGAGCAAAGGTGAGACTTGATGGGAGGTGCTGTCGATCCCCATTTCTGAAGAGCTTTGGCATAATTCAGATGCACTTAATTGCCTCTTCCCAGGTGATTTTGCAGAGGACTGTAGCAGTAAACACCAAAGGAGAAAGATTTAGCTTTTTAATAAAAGTTGTTGTGTTTTTGTTTTTTTTCAGGAGAAAGGTAGGGAGAAAAATAAGAGCACATGGCCCTAAACAGGTGAGAAGTAACAGGCCCCATCTTTTGTATCTGGGCCAGCCGTGATGCTTGATATATGGTACGCATTTCACAAATGTTTACAAATGAGTTGAAAGAAAATGGGATCTCAAAGCAGATTCCACCTGGTTTGGGGCCGGCTCTATCACTTCTGTTTCATAAACACTGGACTTTTTTTTCCATGTGTCCATTCTGCGCTGGGCTCCTGCAGTACAGACACAAAGGAGATAATTACTACACATTTGTCTTTGAGAAAGTCACCTAAGGCCTCTGATCCTCATTTTCACTATATGAAAATCTTCCCTGCCTCCCTCAGAGGGCCAAGAGCATTACACTGGACAGTGTTCTGTTCATGACAAAGGGCTGTGGCCTCTGCGTGCAGTTAAACAGCAGAAGCCCTCCTAAACAACCTAGAATCGACCGGTTTGCCAGATTTAGGGAGGCTTTCCATGCCCCTCAGCAAGCACTGTGCCCACACCTGGGATACACGAAACCCTTGAAACGAACAGCTCCAACTCAAGCTTCTCTCCAGTTTTCCCAGACACATATGTTTCCATTGGTTGAGCTGCGTGTACTTACCCAGGGCTATTTATATCTCTTCTCAACCTGTACCTGTTACTCCAATTAAATAATGCAATCTATCATTTCATAATGCAATGAAATATGAGTGCAAAAGCAGAGTTGTTTCTTTGCAAGCTAAAGTGAGAGCTTTGGGGAGAATCAATGTATGCTATAACTGAATAACTTCCTGGTGAATTCAGTGTAAGTGCGATAACCATAGAGGTTAGAGGAAAAAACAAGACAATAGAGTCATTGGCATTCAGTTTTATGTTCTCTTCCACTTTAAAGAAACAGAGACTACAAATTGTTGGTGCTACCTTGTGGGTGTGATTTATCTGGGAAAGAATTCTAAACAGTCAACCCAAAGAATCTCCCGTTTTCTATAACTGTCTTGGGAAAGTAGCCCTGACAAAGCTGAATCTCATCAGATTCAAGAGGGTGTATTTGGTGTATTTCGTTTAATGCTTCTCGGTGAAGTGGGTGGGAGAGTGTCAGGGGTGACTCAAGCCACAGAGGGTTCTGAGAACCTCAGAGCTGGGAAGGGCTTCGTGGTCACTGGGCCCAGGCGTCCCCTGGGGTGGGCACCTCCACCACAGTCTCACTGCCAGGTGGTTGCCCAGGATCCCGACTGATACCCTAGTGACTCAACACCACTGAGACCAGAGCCTGGCTGGGTTTGTGTCGTATTCTGGTAAGCTGCCTGACTCACTCTCCTCCCCCCTCTCTGTGCTCCTTAATGTACCCTCCTTTACCCCCAGGTGGAGAAGCTCCATTAACTTTGCCACAGCAGGTCCAGAACGAAGCTAATACTGTAATAAAATTAGCTTAATATAGTCTCAAGGTACCTGTCTTCCCAGCAGGACAGGGCCTGCTTATCCTTTCCTAGGGCCTCCCGTCTTCCTAGCCCCAAGATCCAGGCCCTTTTTCCAAAAGATGTACCCTAGTCTCCATTTCTGCTCATTTCCAGCAAGATTCTACCTGATCTCTGCTTCGAGTTGATAGGACAAAATATTGTACCTTAGATCAATAAAAATTCTAATTCTAGCACTTTTTTTTTTTTTTTTTTTTTTTTTTTTGAGATGGAGTTTTGTTCTTGTTGCCCAGGCTGGAGTGCAATGGCATGATCTCAGCTCACTGCAACCTCCACCTCCTGGGTTCAAGTAATTCTCCTGCCTCAGCCTGCGGAGTAGCTGGGATTACAGGTGCAAGCCACCACACCCAACTAATTTTTGTATTTTTAGTAGAGCTGGCGTTTCACCATGTTGGCCAGACTGGTCTCAAACTCCTGACCTCAGGTGATCCATCTGCCTTGACTTCCCAAACTGCTGGAATTACAGGCATGAGCCACCACAGCCAGCCTAGTTCTAGCACTTTCTAACTCTTAGACCTTGGATTACATAATTAGTGTTTGTAAAAGCTGTGATTTTCTCATTTGCATGATGGAAATCGAAATAGCTCATTGTGATGGCTCTTCATTCGACAATGTTTTAAGCCCCTACAAAGTGTTCAAGCGCTGTGCTGCTGTGATACTGTGGATACATGACTGGAAAAGCCAGAGACTGTCTGTCTGATACAGCCGCAGGGATGAAGCTTTGCTGGTTGATGGATGGGATAATGCAGGCGTTGGCAAACCTTTTCTATAAAGCGCCAGATAGTAAATATTTTAGGGTTTACGCTGCCATAATAGTGAAAAAGCAGCCATAAACAATATATAAACAAATGGGCGTGGCTGTGTGCCAATAAAACTTCACAAAAACAAGCAGCAGGCTTTGGCTTGTAGGGAGTAGTTTGCATACTGCTGTTCTAAAGGTTAATATTTGTGGATTGGGGGTCAGTTCCAGACTGATCACTCCAGGGCCGTGGCTTCAAATGGTCGACGTGTGGACTTAGCGGCACGCTGGGAGTTCTGCAGAAGGGCCTCCAAATGCATCATTCCTCTTGCTTATGCAGAGCTGTATGGGTTAGATTTCAAGCTGGCTTAATTAACTTTCTAAGCCTGTTTCCTTAATGGCAAAGTATGAATTCAATAGCATTCAGCGGCCCCTTACAACAGGAACAGCAAGTATGATAAAGATACAACCCAGCCTACACTACCGGGGTGACAGGGAAAAGTCACTTGTCTCTAGCGGAGTTTAACTAGTGGTTTCCCAAACTTGAACACTCATCGAATCACTCAGGATGCTTGTTAAAAATAAAGATTCCTGAACCCCTATTTTAGAATGATTATTTTAAGCTATAGGATGACCTGGGGATTCTGGACTATTAGCAAGTAGCCCAGATAATTTTGAAAGAGGGAAGCTCAGAGATAGGCCCCTTGTAGCTCTGACATACAGTGGTTGTCAAAAGAGCAAAGGAAGCTTGCCTGCCCTTGCTGGGCTGTGGTGGGACAGAGAATGTTGGTGGTGGGGATCGTTATCTTGTCTGCAAGGACGTGGCGGGATGTGGTTGACCTGAACTTCCTGTGAATCAAGGAACCAGAGAACAGGGGGAGAGATTCACAGCCTGGCAGTAGGCTCGGCCCACATACCTAGAGTGTATTCAGGGGGTATTGGGAAATGAGAGCCTGGCCCATGACCTTGGGCAGGTTACTTCACCTCTCAGAGCGTCGGTTTTGTCATGGATATAATGGAGATGATGACGGGTCATTTTCAAGGACACCGTGAAGAATAAATGAGGTATCATTTATAAAACCTCTGTCTCCTCCATCAGTGGTAGAAAATTCTCTTTCAGTGGAGTAAGTTTCCACCTCACAACATCCAAGGGCCAAGAGTTAGAAGACCTCCTTCACGGGCTGGGTTTTACCAATGACTCAATGATCCACCTTGGAGTGAATGCAATCAGGTTGCTGGGTCTCACTTTGCTTAACTGTAGAATGGGATGTTGTGCACCTGTGGCTCCCTGTTTCCTTTTCCAGGGTTCTCTTGAAGGTTGGATGGGACTATAGAATGAGAAGTGTCCCCGTGCTATCAGGAGACCATTCTTGTCAGGTTGGGGGAGAGATGTTGCTGACCTTAATAATGTACTTCTTTCCATTTGTTATTTTTAACACAGAGGAAGAAATAAAACAGGACCTGTGAAAGAGATCCTTGTCAAATATAGCTTTCTCCTACTGAGTTATTTTCATCTGAGTTATCAATCAATTGGGAAACAGTCACTGGATATCAGTGGTGTACCCAGCCCTGTGCTATGTGTAGGGTAAGGAGGTTCAGAGGTATGCCACTGGGTTCCTAACCATGAGAGGCCCACAGTCTAGCTTGGGAGATAACAGTTGTGTGTTATCCACGTATGTTAACACATGGGAAGTGAAATAGCAATGCAGGGATGATGCTGATGCTGATGATGCTGACAGCGATCGTGGAAGCGATGAAGATGACATCAATTCCGTTTCATATACATGCACAATTGTACGGTTTACAAAGCGTGTTTAGGATGATTATCTTATCTGATATTCAAGGCTAGAAAAACCCTGATTTTACTGATGAACAAACGGAGGTTAATAACTTCTCAGAGATCAGATAGGAAGAAAGCAGCTTAGCTGGATTCCCGCTCCTTTCTTTTGGCCCCAAGAGTGCCATTATCCCTGAGACATCATAACTTTCTTCCTTTAAATTGCAACAGAACATTGCAAAATGCACATTATCGTCAGACGGCAGCATGAGTAAATTAGCACATGGGAAGTGAATGTTACAAGATCTCAAAGAGCAGGCAGGTCAGGGGACTGTTGACTGTAGTGATCAGAAGAAGCTCAGTGGAGAAAGCAGTAATTGAGTTTAGCCTTGGAAGGAAGGCTGCATGGTACTTTTGAGAGGTGGAGATGGGGGGAGGGGTGACATTCATGGCAAGAAGAAATGTATCGGTGAGAAAGGAAGTGAGAAAGTTCAAGGTGTGCCAGGATGTAGCCAGACCGCAGTCTGACCAGAATGGGTTCCATACAGTGGATCTGCTGGGGAGGAGTTGGGGATGGTCTCTTCCAAAGGGCTGGAATGGTACTCTTTACTTTAGCCTAGGTGGGAGATGGCGACCATTTTCTCTTTAATATCCTTATCCCTGTCAACCCAAAGTCCATCCATAATCAGATCAAGCAGTAATCAAATCAAGTAACAGTCTATAGTCTTAGCCCAAAGACAGAATGTGCCACTTCCGACTTCTTTCTTTTAAAAACATGTCAGAATGCTGCTGAAACAGGAACAGCATTGAGGCAACAGCAGCTCTGACTCACAAAAAGCACATCAAAGCAGCAACGATAAGAAACTGGCAGAAACCGTGCGTGTGAGCAGTGTTTTCCTGATGCTCTTTGAGGCCTGGGGGTGCCTCTGGGCAGCCTCATTGTGGAAAGAAGCATGTGGTTTTCAAAAATTGGGTGACTCACCACACAGGCAGGGTTCAGAAACAAAAACATAGGGCTATCTGCTTTGGTTCTCAGAGCTCAGGCCCAGGGCTTTGGGTCACTGCACATTTCAGGACATCAGTGAGCTGAGATTCCTCTATTCATTCATCGAAGCATCCATACATTTGACCATCCATTTATGCATCCAACCATCCATTCACCCATCCATCCAGGCATCCTTCCATCCACACATCCATGCATCCATGCATCCATGCATCCATCCATCCATCCATCCTTTCATGCATCCATCCATCCTTTCATCCATCCATCCATCCATCCATCCATCCATCCTTTCATGCATGCATCCATCCATCCATCCATCCATCCATCCATCCATCCATCCATTCATCCTTCCATCTATGCATGCGTCTTTCCCTTCATCCATGCATCTATTCACCTATCCATCCAACCACTCATCTATTTGTTCCACAAATACTATGAACACATACTTGATGTAGGCCCTGTGCGAGGTGCAGAAGATATAGTGGTGACCAAGATAGACTCCAGTCTCTGTTCCTACCTTCATGGGGCTTATAGTCTATTGAGGGAAAGAAGTATCAAGCAAATAATTACATTGATGTAAATCACGACTGCCATATCACTGCCAAATCACTACTGCCATAAGGGCTGTGAAGGTGTGTAATAGGAGAAAGGACCTCGTCTGGGAAGATGGTCAATGAAGGCAGGGACTTCAGCTAAAAGTTAGATAAGATTGATCACTATATAATCAGCCTTTCAGCATCACCTCCTTCACCATTAGGGATCATAAGGAGGTTGAATTCAACGTTTTTCAATCTCTCTGTCTTCATGCAAACACCATGAGACGTTAATGAAACAATCATGCTTTTTTGAGTCTCAGAGACCCGGTTTCAAATCCCATATTCTGAACTTACTATTGCTGTGATTTTGAATAAATTACTTCTCCTCTCTGATTCTCAGTGTCTTCCACCATGAAGTGAGGATATAAAAGTGGCTTTCAAAAGATAGTTTAGAATATAGGTTGAAATAATTTCTGTCAGCTTTCTATCCTATAATAGACCCTCCATAACTGTGGCCAGGTTCTTAATCTGCTGTCGCTGGTATGCAATTGTATGCATATCTCATGTAGGTTTTTCTCCAGGGATGGCCAGAGCACCAGGCTTATTGTTTGAACTGGCTGGCTGAGTTCTAGAACACATCTATCTTTAATGCCAGTCTGAATTAGATAATCTCTAAAGTTCCTTACTATCGCAGCTTCGAGAATCCTGGAAATTCTTCGTGAAAAAAGCAAAACCATAGGCGGGGAGTAAGATGCCAAGGATTCTCTTTTGCCTCTCTGAGCCTCAGTTTCCCCATATCTCCAATAGTAGTGTTGGAACTACGAATCTTTGCAGTCCATCTGTCTGGGATTTTGTAATCTGCAGGAGGCAAGAGGTCCTCGGCAGAGCTGATCCCTGATTGAATCATGACATCCACAGAGTTTTACTTCTGTCCCTGTCCTTCCCCTGCTCTTTCTGCCAGCTGGCTCCAGGTGCCAGGGCTCTCACCTGCCCAGGTTCCTTCCGACAGAGCATGGAACAGAACCAACCAACAGCTTATTCACACTGCGATCGCGAACCTTCATATGTTTTCCCTCTTCAGAAAAACATACCTTTGGAAAGATGAACCTGGAGAGGATAATGCTTAACTCTCCTAGGTCTGTCAATAATGGAGGAACTCCAGGCCTTGCAGGAGAAATGTGTGGCTTCAGCTCATTTCACACTCAAGAGGGAGCTGTTTATTCTGTGTATGGTCAGGATGCCCATGCCGGGCTTGGGAGGAGATTTGGGAGGGACTTGAGATTGGAGAGGACAGGTGCTGAAGGATATCCTTCCCTGGGGAGCCTTTTGGATAGGGAGGGCAGAACTGGCTGAGGTTCATGCGTCTCTGCTTCATGGTCTGGCTCCCAGGGGCCAGCCAGTGTGGACCAGAACTGGGGCATCTTGTCCTGTGTTTCCTCTCAGCCTGACCCTTCTGCAAGAGTTCTCTGGACAAGCCTTGCTTATGACTGCCCCTGGGAGCTTCCTTAGGTGTGGCCAGTGTTCCTTCTGCAACCTTATTAGAGCAATGCACGGAGCAGAGTTAACAGAAGCTCCTTAAGCATTCGAATACAGACTCAACTTCCCTTGTCAAACAGCTTGGGCTTTATCCTTTTTGGTTATTTTGGAGTGGGCAGTCTTTCTTGCTTTTAGGAAATGGGATCTAGAAGGAATATACAGAGTGGTATGCAAGTTACCGCATCTCCTGCCCATCCAGATGTTAGTAATTGAGCCCATCATTACTAACATTAACTTCCTATAGCCCCAGCCTTATGGGAGATGTTTGAGGAAAATGAGAAGAGAAGACATGGACCACAATCCTGAGGAGATACATCAGGGAGTTGGGAGAACATATCAGCTGTCCCTGAGTTTGATGGGGCCCAGCCGGGCTGTCCGTTCTGCTGAAGTGGCATGGCTTTTCCTGATTTCTCTCACCTGATAATTAGTTGTGACTGGTTAAGAACTGGTTAGAACAAATTTAGTCTTTAGCATTTTGAGAGAGCCAAGGATAACATTATTTCTAATGTTCTCCCTCTTTTAATTTTCCTGCTGGCATTATGTGATAGGTAACTTGGTTATCTGTTGCTAGTTAGGAATCAGAGCAAGAATTTAGGAAGGAAGTATATGTGCCTTGACAGCAGCATCAGCATCTTTTGTAGATACTTGAAATCGCAGAAGCTCCAAATGCTGAAGTGTTTCCCATTTATATATATTTTTTCTCAATAGCTGGCTTTGGAGGCTGGAGTCAGGCTGGACTTAGCTACAGAGCAGGTGGAGAGAGAAGGCCCTGAAGCAAATGGGAGGGAAAAACATGCCAGGTTGTCAGTACCAGAGTGAGGAGGGAGCACTGCCAAGACCTGGGAGATGACCCCAGTGGGCAGTGAGCTGAGGCAGAGCTGGAGGCAGATCGGGCACAGCCAGAGTGGCTGAGGGGGCACCAATACCAGGGAAGGGGTTGTGTGGGCTCCGGACCCTGCCCAGGCCTCCTGCCCATATCCTTCGCTGGTGCCCCTGGGCTTTCTCCCACCTTCATACCATTGCTGCTTGTAAGAAGACAGATGTTGATCTTCATGTCTCTGGGGCTGTCAGTTCCCGTGGCCTAAACCAGCTGTTTTATTGCAGGGCCAAGGCCCCAAATGCTCTTTTACCCACAGTTTTCACTGTTCTATGTAAAGTGCTCTTCTTACTAATTTTTAAAACTTTTGTAGAAGTCTTGAGGCTTGGCATGGTGGCTCATGCCTGTAATCCCAGCACTTTGCAAGGCCAAGGTGGGAAGATCACTTGAAGCCAGGAGTTCAAGACCAGTCCCACCAGGAGTCAGAGACCCCACTGGCCAGGAGTCAGACACATAGCGAGGCCCTGTCTCTACAAAAAATTGTAAGATCATAGCCAGGTGTGGTGGTGCACACCTGTAGGCTCAGCTACTTGGGAGGCCGAGGCAGGAGGATCAGTTACACCAGGAATTTGAGGTTATAGTGAGCTATGATCGCATCGTTGCACTCCAGCCTGGGTGGAAAGCAAGACTCTGTCTTTAAGTAAATAAATAAGTAAAAGAAAAAATAAAACAATAGTTTTAATTTATTTTTTGAGACATGTTTGTTGAACTTATTTATTCGGTGAAATTTAAATGTTCAGAGTGTACACAATGCATTCAGTTTTGACAGTGTGTACTAGCCTATAACCACTTATGACGGAGAAACAGCATTTACAGCATCCCCCCAAAGTTCTCTCCTGCTCCATTAGAGCCAGCCCTCTCCCCAGCTCTCTCGTTCCTGCCACCACTAATTTGATTGTTGTCACTATCATTTTGCCCTACCTAGAACACCTTGTAAATGAAATCACTCAGTATGCAGCCTTTTGAGTCTGGCTTCTTTCGCTCAGCATAATGCTTTTGAGGGTCATCCGTGATGCCTGGGAAAGAATAAGACATCCAGTCAATCCCACTTCAAAATCATGAAACGGCAAAGCAGTGGTGCCCCCAATTAAAGGATGCTGGTCAAATAACCTCTACCTGCTGTAAGAACATTCTAGACTACAATGCTATGAATGGTAGAGTAAAGGGCTATTCCAAGTTTCCAAGTGCAGGGTGGGTGGGATTAACTTTTGTTAATCCCTTAAAATTTAGGGATAACTTTAAAGAAATGGGTCTTTTCCCCATCTAACTTTTGGTCTTTTGGTTTTTTATTTGTTTATTTAGTCGCCAGGCTGGAGGGCAGTGGTACAATCACCACTCACTGCAGCCTTAAACTCTAGGGCCCAAGGGATCCTCCCATCTCAGCGCCCCCAAGTAGCTGGGACTATAGGCATGCACCACCATACTGGGCTAATTTTTGTATTTTTTTGTAGAGAAGGGGGTTTCACTGTGTTACCCAGGCTAGTCTTGAACTCCTGAGCTCAAGCAGTCCTCTTACCTTGACCTTCCAAAGTGCTGGGATTACAGGTGTGACCCACCATGCCCAGCCCTTGTTTTGTTTTAATTAAACAAGTAACATAAATTTATTTAGAATAATTAGAAAGGGAAAATTACCAATAATTTCATTATCCCAAGATATCACCACTATTAATGTTTTTGAGTTCTAGGTTTTCCTTTTGCTGTTTGTATACATGTGTTTGTATGTTTGATATACGTATATATGTGTGTGTGTATATATGTATTTGTTTCAGTTTTTTCTTTTCTTTTGTGTGTTGAGATGGAGTTTCGCTCTTGTTGCCCAGGCTGAAGTGCAATGCCACGATCTCAGCTCACCGCAACATCTGTCTCTCGGGTTCAAATGATTTTCCTGCCTCAGCCTCCCGGGTAGCTGGGATTGCAAGCATGCACCACCACACCCAACTAATTTTGTATTTTTAGTAGAGACGGGGTTTCTCCGTGTTGGTCAGGCTGGTCTCGAACTCCCGACCTCATGTGATCAGCCCACATTGGACTCCCAAAGTACTGGGATTATGGCCATGAGCCACTGCACTTGGCCTCTTTCAGCTTTTTTACTGTGGTAAAATACACACAACATTCTGACCATTTTTAAGTGTACCATTCAGTGGTATTAAGTATGTTCATGCTGTTTTGCAGCCATCACGATCATCTGTCTCCAGGACTCTTTTCGTCTTACAAAATTGAAACCCTGTGCCCATTAAACAGTAACTTCTCATTTTACCTCCCCTCAGCACCTGAAAACCACCATTCTACTTTATCTCTATGATCTTGGCTACCCTAAGTACATCCTGTAAGTGAAATCATGTAGTATTTGTATTTTAGTGAGTGGCTTATTTCACTCAGTGTAATTTCCTTGAGGTTCATCCATTTGTTGCATGTATCAGACTTTCCTTCTGTTTAAAAGCTGAATATTAGTTCATTATACGTATACACTATATTCTGTTTACCCATTCATCCGTTGATGGACACTTGGAACGCTTCCACCTCTTGGCTACTGTGAGTGATGCTGCTGTAAACTTGGGTGTACCAATATCTCTTCAAGATCTTTCAATTTTTTTGATTCTATACCCAGAGTGGAATTGTTGGATCGTGTGTCATTTCTATTTTAAAATTTTGAAGATCCACCACGTTTTCACAGAGGTTATTTTCACAGAGGTTGTGAAAAGGTGGTGGCACTTCAAAATTTTAAGATAGAAATGACACACAATCCCACCAACAGTGCACAAGTGTTCCAATTTCTCCACATCCTCACCAACACTTGTTACTTTCTGTTGCTTGTTTTGTTTTGTTTTTATAATAGCATTCCTAACGGGTGTGAGGTGGTATCTCATCGTGGTTTTGACTTGTATTTCTCAAATGGCTAGGAAGCTGAACTAATGACTTATCGGTTATTCATATATCTTCTTTGGAGAAATGTCCTTTGAGGCCTTTGCCCATTTTTGAATCAGGTTGTTTGTTTTTGTTGCTGAGTTTTAGGAATTCTCTATGTATCCTAGATACTAATCCTTTATCAGATATGTGATTTGCAAATAGTTGCTCTCATTCCAGGGGTTGCCTTTTTACTCTTTTGATAGTGTCCTTTGATGCCCAAAAGGCTTTAATTTTTATGAAGCCCAAATTAACTATTTTTTGTTTTGTTGGTTGTACCTTTGGTATCATATCCAAGAAAGCATTGCCAAATCTAATGTCACAAAGCTTTTGCCCTATGTTTTCTTCTAAGAGCTGTATAGTTTTTGATCTGTTATCTATTTTGAGTTAATTTTGTATATAATGTTGGGTAAGGGGCCAAATTTATTCTTCTGCATGTGGATATTCTGTTTTCCCAGCACCTTTTGTTGAAAAGACTGTCCTTTCCTCCACTGACTGGCTTTGAAACTTTTGTTGAAAATTGTTTGTGAGGATTTATCCCTGGGTTCTTTATTCAATCCATTAGTCTATGTGTTTGTGTTTATGCCAATAACACACTGTTTTGATTACTGTAGCTTTTTAGTAAGTTTTGAAATCAGGAAGTGTGGGTTTTTCAACTTTGGTTTTTTTTTTTTTTTAAGATTGTTTTTATGCCAGTAACACACTGTTTTGATTACTGTAGCTTCATAGTAAATTGTGAAATCAGGAAGTGTGAGTTCTTCAACTTCATTCTTCTTGTCCAAGATTGTTTTGGTTTTTCAGACTCCATATAAATGTTAAGATAGATTTTTCTATTTCTGCAAAAAATGTTGGGATTTTAATAATATATTAGTTTGTTTAGGCTACTGTAACAAAATATAGACTGGGTAGCTTTTAAACAACAGAAATTTATTTCCCTCAGTCCTGGAGGCTGGGAAGTCCAAGGTCAAATTGAGTGTCTGAAGAGTGCTTTCTTTTTGGTTCATAGATGGTGCCTTCTCCCTGTGTTCTCACATGATGGATGAAGCAAGGCAGCTGTCTGGAGCCTCGATTTTAAGGGCACTACTCCCATTCACAAGGGCTGAGCCCTCATGACCTAATCAGCTTCAAAGTTTCCACCTTCTAATATTATGACATTGGTCATTAGCTTTCAACATATGGATTTTGGGGGGACACAAACATTCAGATCATAGTAGATAGGTATTGCATTGAATCTGTAGATCAATTTGATAGTATTGACGTTTTAACAATGTTGTCTTATAATCCGTGAATATGATATGTCTTTCCATTTATTTATGTCCTCTTTAATTTCCTTCAGCAATGTTTTATAGTTTTCTTCCTACAACTCTTTCACCTGCTTGGTTAAGTTAATTCCTAAGTATTTTATTCTTTTTGATGCAATTGTAAATGGAATTGTTTTCTTAATTTCCTTTTCAGGTTGTTCATTGTTAGTCCATAGAAATGAAACTGATTTGCCTGTGTTGACCTTGTATCCTGCTACTTTGCTGAATTAACGTATTAGGTTTGAAAAGGGATTTTTGGTGCAATAATTAGGGTTTTCTATATATAAGATCTGCAAACAGTTAATTTAATTTAATTTACAATTTGGATGACTTTTATTTCTTTTTCTTGCCTAATTACTCTGGCTAGGACTTCCAATACTATGTTAAATAGAAGTGTTGAAAGTGGGCATCCTTGCCTTGTTCCTTATCTTAGAGGAAAAGTTTCATTATTGAGTTTGATGTTTGCTATGGATTTTTCATATATGGCTTTGATTATTTTAAGGTAGTTTACTTCTATTTCTGGTTTTCTGAGTGTTTTTATCATAAAAGGGTGCTGGATTTTGTTAAATGCTTTTTCTGCATCAATTGAGATAATCATGTGTTTTTGCCTTTCATTCTGTTAATGTGGTGTTTTACAGCAATTGATATTCATATATGGACCATGCTTGCATCACAAGAATAAATCCCACTTTGTCATGGTATGTAATCTTTTGAATATGCTACCAAATGTAGTTTGCTAGTATTTTGTTGATGATTTTTTAAATCAATGTTCATAAGAAATATTGGTCTTATGAACATTGATTTAAAGAATATAGTTGTCTTTTCTTGTAGTGTCTTTGACTTTTGTATTAGGGTAATGCTGACCTCACAGACAGAGAGGAACTGTTCCTTCCTCTTCCATTTTTCAAAAAACTTTGAGAAGAATTGGTGTTGGTTCTTCTTTCAATGTTTGGCAGTAATCATTGGTGAAGCCATGAAGTCCAAGGCTTTGCTTTGTTGAATTCTATTAGAATTTTTATTACTGGTTTAATCTCCTTAATAGTTATAAGCCTATTAAGATTTTCTATTTCTTTGTGCTTCAGTATTGGTAGGTTTTGTATTTGCAGGAATTTGTCCATTTCACCTAGGTTATCTGATTTGTTTGTGTATAATTGTTTATAATATTCTCTTATAATCCCTTTTAATTCTGTAGAATCATTAGTAATGTTTCCACTTTCCTTTTATTTATTTGTTTTTCTTCTTCTTTTTTTTCTTCTTGTTTTGCAAGCAAGGAGTGAAGTAATGTTTTCACTTTCATTTCTGATTTTAATAACTGGATCCCTTTCTTTCTTTTTTAAGTCAATTTAACTAAAGATGTGTCAATTTTATTGATATTTTAAAGAATCAATTTTTGGTTTGGTTTATTTTCTCTGTTGTTTTTCTATTTCATTTATCTATGTTCTGATTTTATTATTTTCTTCCTTCTGTTAGTTTTGGATTTAGTTTGCTCTTCTTCTAGTTTCTTGTTATAAAGTTAAGTTGTTAATTTGAGATCTTGTGTATTTTTTTAATATAACCTTTATAGCTATAAATTTCCCCCTTAGCATTACTTTTGCTTCCCATAGCTTTTGGTATGTCATGCTTTTGTTTTCATTTGTCTTTAAATATTTTCCAGTTTCCTTTGTGATTTCATTTGTGATCTATTGGTTGTTTAAGAGTATTTTGGTTAATTTTCACATATTTGTGAATTTCCCACTTTTCCTTTTGTTACTGATTTCTAACTTCATCTCATTGTGGTTAGAGAAGATATTTTGTATCTTTTAAAATCTATTGACAATTTGTGGCCTAATATGTGGTCTATCCTGAAAAATATTCCAGGTACACTTGAGAGAAATATGTATTTTGTTATTGTTTGGGTTCAGTGTTCTAAATATGTCTGGTAGATTTTAGTTTATGTTTTGTTCAAGTTTTCTTTCTTTTTTTTTTTCTTTTTTTTTTTACTTTTCTTCTGTCGAATTCTATCCATTATTGAGAGGAGGGTATTGAAGTCTCCAACTATTATTGTTGAGCTGTCTATTTTCCCTTTAATTCCATCAATTTTTGTTTCATATATTTTTACGGCCTGATATAATGATATAACATTATGTGCATAATTGTAATATCTTCTTGCTGTATTGAATCTTTGTATTATATGTCTTTCTCTCTCTCTCATAAAACTTTTAAAATTCAAATCTATTTTTTCTAATATTAGTACAACCTCCTCTGTTCTCTTTTGGGTTCTGTTTGCATTACTTATCTTTTTCTATCCTTTCACTTTCAGTCTATTTGTGTATGGATCTAAAATGAGTCTCTTATAGACAGCATATTCTTGGAGTATATTTTTTTGACAATCTATTATACCAATATCTGTATTTTCATTAGAGGGTTTAGTTTATTTATATTTAAAGTAATTATTGATAAGGAGGTACTTACTTTGGTCATTTTACCGTTTTCTAATGCTTTGTAGTGTTTTTTCAGACCGTATTTTTTATATTACTATTTGCTTGTGTGTTTAGGTGATTTTTGATGTGAAATGTTTTAATTCACTTTTCTTTTTTGGGGTGTACATTCTATACCTCTTTTTTGTGGTTACCATGGGGAGTACACTTAACATCCTAAAGTTATAACATTTTAACTTAAATTTATTGAACCTTAGTTTCCATAAAACACAAAACTTTGTTTCTGTACAGCTCTGCCCCTACCCTTTTCAGTTATTGATACCACGTAGTTATAATTTTGTACATTGCATGTCCTGAAACGTAAGCTAATAATTTTTAATGCACTACTCTCTTAAATTATATAAAAAACAAGATGTAATATTATAAACCAAAATTACAGTTTTTAGCTTTTGGTACTTTTAAAAAATTTTATTGGTCTCTTAGATCACGTAGAAAACAAAAAGTGGAGATACAGACTCTTATTACAATAATACTAGCTTTTCTAATTACCTGTGTATTGACCTTTACTGAGATCTTTATTTTTTCATATGACTGTGAGTTATTGTCTACTGTCTAGTTTCTTTTCATTTAAAGCTGCAGGACTTTTTTTTAGCATTTCTTGTAGAGGAGGTCTAGTAGTAACAGACTTCCCCAGCTTTTGTTTAATTTGGAATGTTTTAATGTCTCTCTCACTTTTGAAGGACAGTGTTGCTAGATATAGGATTATTGGTTGACAATTTTTTCTTCTAGAACTTTGACTATTTCAAGTCCACTTTCCTCTGGTCTCCAAAGTCTCTGATGAGAAATCCGATGTTAATCTTGAGGATCTCTTGTATGTGATGAGTTGCTTCTCTCTGGCTGCTTTCAAAATTTTTTCTTTGTCTTCACCTTTTGTCAGTTCGATTGTAATGCATCTTGGTGTGGGTCTCTGAGTTCATCCTACCTGGAGTTTGTTAAGCTTCTGGGATGTTTATATGCATGACTTTCATCAAACTTCGGATGCTTTTGGACATTCTTTCTTCATATAATCTGTCTTCCCTCTTTTCCCTTCTTCCGGACTGCATCAATATGTATGTTGATCTGCTTGATGGTGTCGAACTTTAGGCTATGCTCACTTTTCTTCAATTTTTGTCTCTTCTGTTTTAGTTGTCCCATCTCCAAATTTACTAATCATTTCTTCTGCCACTCAAATATGTCTTTGAATCACCTGGTAAATTTTTCATTTCAGTTACTGCACTTTTCAGTTCTAGAATTTCTTTTGGGTGTCTTTATACATTTTTCTGTCTATTGATATTTCCATTTTCTTCATACACTATTCTCCACTTTCTCCACATCTTCCTTGAGTTCTTCGAACATCTTTAAGAAAGTTTTAAAAATAAGTGTCTATTTAGTAGATCTGCTCTCTGGTCTGGTCTTCCTCAGTGACAGTTTCTGTTAATTTACTTTTCCCTTTAAATGGTCTATACTTTGTTTCTCTGTATGCTTTGTGATTTTGTTTTTGTTGAAAACTGGACATTTTAATTCAATAATGTAATAACTTTAGAAATCAAATTTTTCCCCTTTCCCAAGTTTTTCTGGTTTTTTGTTTATTATTTTTTCAATGTGGTAGGCTATCTCCATGCTGAGGATTGGCTTGGGGTGTAAGCTTAGGTCTTGTTATTTTCTGAGCCTACACCTTTCTCTGTGTATGTGCAGTTACTTTCCACTTGCCCCTTGAATGCAGTTGCTTTAGATGTCCTAGTCTTTACTATCTGGCTCCCAAAAAGAAGGAAGATAATTAAAAGGGGAGAAAGGCACCAGCCCTTTAGTTCCTCTGGAAATTGCTTCAGCCTGGGTTGGAGGGGCTTGCAGCAGCAAGGGGAGATGCAACAATAATGGCTGTTTGCCTCCGTGTCTGTACCTCCATGATCAGAAGCATCAATCAGTGATCAGAGCACAGATACCCATATTTGGAAGGCAGTATGGGTCTTTTGCTCACCCTGATTTCAATAAGCTGTGGTCAAGTAGCTTCAGGGACATGTGCACAACTGCCTGCCATTGGGATTTGGATAGTGACTGGGTAGTTGCCTTGGAGCTAAGACCTCAAATTGACCAAAATTAACTGCAATTTACCATCCAAACCTTCCCCTGAAAGTTGCAAGCCTTCAATAGGCTCCAGAGTTTCCAAATAGTTGTATCAGACAAATTCTGGCAGTGCAATTGTTGTCTAGATGGGGAAACAGATTCCTGGTGCTTCCTACTCTGTCACTTTACCAGAATTATATATATATATATATATATATATATATATACACACACATATATATGTATAAAAATAGGATTATATACACTGTTTTTAAACTTCTTTTAATCTAATCAAGTCAACAGTCATTCATGTCTAAAATTCTTTATCGCTGAGTGATTTTTCATTGTATGACCGCACAGTAATTTATTTAATTAGTTCCTTATTATTGGACAGTTTAGCCTATTTCTAGTTTTTTCACCACTATAAACCACACACAGAGTTATACATATCTTTGCTCCCAGTTGTCTGATTATTTCACTAGGAAAGAGGAAGGTAAGATTTTGAAGTACAATTGCAATATTTAGGGAACAGAAAGTGCATTAGAGAGGTAGAACTTTCTAGATAGCAAGAACAGCTTGAGCAAAGACCCAGAGGGGTACAAGTGCGTCTCACATTTAGAAACTGTTGCAATTGCAAAAATATCCATGTTCTGCTTTCTGTCAAAGTGCCTCCTGACCACTGCAGCTCTCAGTGAGGTATCCATACTCTCAGATGTCCTGGGCCATTCTGCTCAGGGCTCTTCCTCATTGACCAGCTGACTTCCCCACAATCCTAGGCTACACCCTATGCAACTGGCAACACAGAGACCAATTCTTCTAGGAGCCTAGATGGCCAGAAAAGGCTGGGACATATTTTAAGGACAGTCACTTTACATCTTAAAATAGTGCCCAGTCAAAAGGAAAAATTCCATGTGTGTCTAATTCACTTGTGCAAGAAAATAAAATGGCTGGAAGGTGTCCCTCCCAACCTTGCCCTGTACCCACATGTCTTTCTTTTTAATTTAACAAGGGCTATTTGATGTCCCAGAAACACTTTGAGGCTTTTTATTGCCCTTGTAGACCTAACAATAAAAATGTCTAAGAGGTAGAAGCTGTTGGCAGTTCTGGGTGAAAAACCCAAGAACAAAGGAAAAAAAAATCTGGTTAGATGGAGGCTGAGAATCTCAGAATTTCGGAAGTGCTTCAGGCCTGGGTTCCAGCTTCAGGTTTTCTGGGAGGGGACACATGGTAAAGTAGAGGTCTCTGTGCTGTGACATATAGAGTGCTGTACCAACACGTGTTTTCCCCGTGATGCTAGAAACTCCCCATTATAACCACAGGTGAAGACCAATAAAAGGGCCCCATCCCTTCCCCCTGCTAGCACATGGAACTGTGCTAGGCCACACAGAGAGCTACACCAGTGATTCTCAGCTGGGAGTGATTTTGCCCCGCAGGAGACATTTGGCAAAGTCTGGAGGCATTTTTGGTTGTCACAACTGGAGGAGGTGGTGCTCATGGTATCTAAGTGGGTCGAGCCCAGGGAGGCTGCTAGACGTCCTAGCATGTGCAGGATGGTCTCAACAAGGAATTATCCAGCCCCAACTGTCAGCGGTGCTGAGGTTGAGAATTCGGAGTATCTCCAAGAGCATACATTTTACTCCATGGTAAATAATTTAAAACAGCGTTTAAAATTAAAATAAGTGCATCTATTAAAGTGCAGTGAGGCAGACTAGATATTTTTCTTCCCTTTCAAACCCTACTATCCCTCCACCACTAACCCCTCACCCTTCGCTCCATCATACCTTCTTCCCCCTCAAAATCAGAGTCCTTCTTTCTAGAGCTTAAGACTCATTAAAATCTCATTCTGAGTCTAGCAGAGCGGACATCAGGAAGGAGGCCATTTGTAATCTATCTCACGGCAGGCCTAAGGGCCCATTGGAGATGAGCCAGCAGGCTCCTCCTGGAAAGGCTGGGGAACAGAATGGCCAAGCCAGGTTGAAGGTCAGGAAGAGCGGAGCACTGCGTGTTTGGGGGCATGGGGGACGGTGTGGTCCAAGAGAGGTGAAGGAGTGAGCAGGGGAGTGTCCATAGGGTAAGGTCCTTTTGATGGGCTGGCAGCAGGTGGACTCTGGAGGGGAGAATCAGGGAAGTCCAAGGTCCCTGTGGGAGCAGCTGAATGGGCTGACCACACAGCTGAGGTGCTCCTGACCTTCCAGCCCTCATACACACAGTCCATACCCAAGGGGAATGCCTCAGGCCTGCAGTGAGACACTTGAGCCCAATTAAAGAACAGTGTGTTCTTTTGTAAAGTGTCTGTTCATATCCTTTGCCCAAATGCTCATCATCACTGGTCATTAGAGAAATGCAAATAAAAACTACATTGAGATACCATCTCACGCCAGTTAGAATGGCGAGCATTAAAAAATCTGGAGACAACAGATGCTGGAGAGGATGTGGAGAAATAGGAACACTTTTGCACTGTTGGTGGGAGTGTAAATTAGTTCAACCATTGTGGAAGACAGTGTGGTGATTCCTCAAGGACCTAGAAATAGAAATTCCATTTGACCCAACAATCCCTTTACTGGGTATATATCCAAAGGATTATAAATCGTTCTACTATAAGGACACATGCACAAGAATGTTCATTGCAGCACTGTTTACAATAGCAAAGACCTGGAACCAACCCAAATGCCCATCGATGATAGACTGGACAGGGAAAACGTGGCACATATACACCATGGAATATTATGCAGCCATCAAAAACGATGAGTTCATGTTCTTTGTAGGGACATGGCTGAATCTGGAAACCATCATTCTCAGCAAACTGACACAAGAGCAGAAAATCAAACACCGCATGTTCTCACTCATAGGCAAGTGTTGAACAATGAGAACACATGGATACAGAGAGGGGAGCACTACACACTGGGGTCTGTTGGGGGGAAATAGGGGAGGGACAGTGGGGGGTGGGGAGTTGGGGAGAGGTAGCATGGGGAGAAATACCAGTTATGGGTGATGGGGAGGAAGGCAGCAAATCATACTCCCACATGTGTACCTATGCAACAATCCTGCATGTTTTTCACATGTACCCCTAAACCTGAAATGCAATTAAAAAAAAAGGACCGTGTGCTCCGCCCATCATTTGAGAGTCTATGTGTTATTGTCCTGTTAACAGTAAGACTTTTTCAAAAGAACGGAGAATACCTCACCCTTCTGATGTTAACAGTATAATAAGGGGTCCTCATGGAATGCCAAGTTACCATGAATTTTAAAAGGAAAAAAAAAAAAACCCCACAAGCGATTTTAAATAAATGTCAAGCTGTGGCTTTGGCCCCAAGCCCTTGGGGAGCAGGAAGCGACTCTTCTGTGTCCTTGGGGGAAGTTGCGGTACGGAGGCGCCTAGGTAAGGGACAGGGTTTGGGTCAGATGTTGGCTGTTGTGAGGCGGGGAGTGGCAGCAGGGCAGGAGCCTGTGGGCTGTTAGTAGCCGGTTTCTTCCTGGGCTGGAGCTGGTAAGATGAATTAGTCAGGTGGTTACCAGTTCCCTGGAGGAAACCAGGGCCAGGACCAGAAGGGTCTTTTTTCGTAAAAATGTAACTTAGCAAGGAGGTGTGGTCCTCCAGTCCTCTCTGTTACATGGGCTTGAGGTGTGGGATCGCCTTTCTGGGAGACCTCCTCCTTCCTCTCAGGTTTCTTCCCAGGCTCTCCCGCAGAGGGATTTCTCCTGCAGAGCACTGTCCCCAAAACCATGTGCTTCCAAGTGGCTCTGTCAAGCTCTGCTTCTTTCGGGGAAGCTGAAGGGGCCAGTTTGGGACCTTGCAGGGTTCTCAGGGGCATTGAGTGTGTGAGAGATGGAGCTGACAGGAGAAGAAAATTAACAGGAGGTTGCAGGGAAGAGCAGAGAGCCCTGGTCGTCAGGGTCCTAACTCTTTTAGGGCCTGGGGAGCTGGAACGTCACGCCGGTGGCTCATATGGAACTCCAAAAGGATGGGCTAGAGTTCTGGTTCTTCCCCAATGATTTACACATAATGCACACTTTCTCTCTAGAGCCCGGCTTTCACATTTTACAAACCAGGACACGTAACTGCGGCAGGACTGGGATTATTTGGGAGAGTGACTCTGAGAGGGCCAATTCCCCCATACCCGCCTCAGGGACACCAAGGTAGGCTCTGTGGGCCCCCCAGCCATTTTGCCTGGGACGGCAGTCTCCCTGCATTGGAGAGCCAGGGGTGAGCCTGGTAAAATGAGTGGAGAGGCTGTGTGTCAGGGAAGAGTGAGCCCTGTGGGTTGCTGGTATGGTACATAAGGAACGGAAGTGAGGGGGATGACAAGGAAGTGTAAGTCAGCAGATGAAAGTGAGAGTGGTAATACAGAGGCTCTGGTTAAAGAAATACAGATCTGCACTGCTGGAAGGCTGAGAATTATTCCGCAAATAACCTGGGAAACCTGTGGACATGAGAGGGAGATGGGAACACAGAGAATCAGTCAGGCCGAGTGGGATGAAAGAGGCAACTCAGGGTGTAACCCTTCCTACCATCCCCGAGCTGGTGACTTTGATGCCCGGGGACTTTGATGCCTTAAGTTGGTCTGCCTTGCCAGGCTCCACTCTCTCCTCTCAGCCTCTCCTTGTTATTCTATTGAGCTCTCCTAGTTAAATAGCTCTTATGCTGCACCGCCTGCTCAAGAGCCATCAGTGGCTCCCTATAGCTCTTCTCATCAAGTTCACATACTTCTCTGTGGCTTTCTAGCCCAATTGTTAATTCAACAAGTGTTTATCCATTTTTAATTACATATTGGAATTGAAAATATAGTACACAAACCTGAATACAGTTAAATAATGGTACACAAGTATGAACAATGTATAGTGAATCTAACTCAGACTCCCAAATCCTCCCTGTGCAGGGACATCAGAAATGTGCTTCACATATCAAATGATATGTGTAAATATTTTTCTTACAAAAATAGGACATTATATACTTTGCTCTTTACCTTGATTTTGTCACTTATAAATATATATTTGAGATGACTCCTTGTTAGCACAGTGTTCCATTGTACAAGTGCACCGTGTTTTGTTTAGTTAGACCCCAGCTAAAGACTTGGCTGTGAGTCTTTTGTCAAGGTAGGTAATACCACTACAGACACCCCTGTCCATGCCCCTTTTGCACATGGCAATGCACAGTTATATTTGAAGGACAAACCAGAAGCAGAGTGGCTGGATCAAAGGGCACCTGTGTTCTCTGTTCTGCTTGACAGAACAAATCCCCCTGCAGGGCGGGGCAGAACCTTCTCCCTCTAGTCTAGTCACCCCCTATCCTGATCAAATGTTGTGATCTTTGCCAGTCTGCTAAGTGAAAAGTAGCTCTTGTTTTATTTTGCATTTCTTTGATTTTGATGGAGGCTGGGTACCTTTTCATCTGTTTCAAAGTCACCTGTATTCCTTTTTCTGTGAACGAACTGCTTTCAAGCCCTTTGGCCATTTCTCTATGAAGGTATGGAACAAATGTTTATTGATATCCAGTTACATGCCAGGTAAGTCAGAGATGATCCCTGCCCACACTCCATAATTGGATCTCATTCTCCCCTTATTGATCGTTAGCCATTACCTACCCTCCCCAAACCCTGACTCAATCGGGTCCCTTGGGAGTTTCACAGACTCACTCGGCCATCTGGAGTCAACAAGGCAAAGGCATTTGTGTGTGTGTGTGTGTGTGTGTGTGTGTGTGTGTGTGTGTGTCTGTGTGTGCATGTAAGAGATGAGAATATCCCCCTTTTATATTATTGTCCTTCAATTTCTATTATAACTAATTACAAAAGTAATGCACCTTCTTGGTAGGACACAGAGATGCTATAGAACAGTATAAATGAGAAAATTTTTAAAATCCCATGAGATTCCAGTCACACTGCAATAAACATCTTTGAGCCACTTCCTTCAACACTGTTCTCTGAATATCTGTGTCCTTTTATAAAGCTGGCATCATTCTACACATCTAGTTTGGTTTTTAAAACCTTTTTTGACTTAATACTATGTGGTCATAAATTCTACAATTGTTCAAAAGCCTCTTTTTATTTTTCTATTCTTTTTTAATTTTTTATTTTCATAGGTTGGTGTTCAGTCACATAAATAGCTTCTTTAGTGGTGATTTGTGAAATTTTGGTGCACCCATCACTGGAGCAGTATACGCTGCACCCTATTTGTAGTCTTTTATCCCTCACCCCCTTCCCAGCCTTTCCCCCAAGCCCAAATTCCATTGTGTCATTCTTATGTCTTTGCATTCTCATAGCTTAGCTCCCACTTATGAGTGATGTGATCTCGGCTCACTGCAACCTCCACCTCCAGGGTTCAAGCAATTCTCCTGTCTCAGCCTCCCAAGTAGCTGGGACTACAGGTGCATGCCACCATGCCTGGTTAATTTTTTGTAATTTTAGTAGAGACAGGGTTTCACCATGTTAGCCAGGATGGTCTCTATCTCCTGACCTCATGAGCTGCCTGCCTCAGGAAGATCCCAAAAATGCTGGGATTACAGGTGTGAGCCACTGCGCCTGACCACAAAAACCTGTTTTATTGGCCAACAAATTCTTTCACAGGAATGTTCCAAAATTTATTTAATCAACCCCCTTGTTCCTGGATCTTGTTTTATTCTCTCCCTTCCCTCTCTCATTCCTCCTTTCCTTCCTCTTCATACACAGATACTTGCTTATATCTCCATGTCCTTCATGTGGATTTCTAGGAGGGCATTTGGCAGATCAAAAGGTGGAAGATTTTTGTGGCTCTTGATTTGTTGGCTTGGCAAATTCAAAACATATTTCACCTCCTTCTGGGATGTCTAGACAATAGCAGCTAACGACTGAGACCTCCCTCCAGTACGGATTCTACCTATGATTTAGGCTCTGCTAATGAGATGAACTTCTGCAAGTGTGAGTCAAAGCTAATGATGCAGGGGAATGGGAGGGCGGCGGGGGTCCCATTTTGCTAGCAAGGATCAGAATAGAAGGGGCATGGCTCTGGAGCCGAGAGTTATTGTGATCACTCCTGTTCTGGAACTTTGTGATCAAGGCGGAAGTGGCAGTTCTGTTGGCAGCCAGGCTGGCCTTGTGTTCTGGGGACTCATTCCTGGAAGCCCAGCCTAGGATGCATAACTTCTACCTGCTGATGAGTCTCCAAGCTATGTAGTCTCCTGATAAATCTCCTTCTGCTTAACGTAGCTGAGTGTATTCTGTTGTCTACCACTAAGATCACTGAGAGTGAAGTCCCTGTCTGTCAAAATGTTCTCTAGGAAAGCTGGACCAGTGTAGAGTCCCACAGAGGACAAGATGCTAAGAGCGTTTCAGGGGAAGCTGATGCTGTCTTCCAGGGATGGGTGGTGTATTAGTCAGTGTTCTCTAGAGGGACAGAACTCATAGAACTCATATATATATTATACACACACACACACATATATATCTCCCCTGTGTGTATGTATAGATACACATACTCACACACCCATATATAAACACGGGAGTTTCTTAAGTATTAACTTACACGATCACAAGTTCCCACAATAGGCTGTCTTCAAGTTTAAGGAGCAAGGAGAGCCAGTGTGAGTCTCAAAACTGAAGAACTAGGAGTCCGATGTTTGAGGGCAGGAAACACCCGGCACGGGATAAAGAGCTCGGCTGGGAGGCTAAGCCCGTCTCATGTCTCTCATGTTTTCCTGCCTGCTTTATATTCGATGAAAGCTGATCAGATTGCACCCACCAAATTTAGGGTGGATCTGCTTTTCCTGCCACTGACGCAAATGTTAATCTCCTTTGGCAACACCCACACAGACACCCAGGGTTCATACTTTCTATCCTTCAATCCAATCAAGTTGACACTCAGTATTAACCATCACAGGTGGTCAGGGGTTTTCTTAAAGAAGTAACGTTAAAACCGTGATCCTAGCCTGGGTGGGCAGTGTGGGTGCTTGGTTTTTGAGCACTTACCATGTGTCAAACTCTTTCCATACATTGATCTTATCATCCTTACAATCACTCTGAGAGATGCAGCATTATCCCCATTTCACAGAAGCCGAAACTGGGCTCAGAGAGGTCATTTGACTTGCTCAAGGCCACAGAGCTAATTCACAGAGAAGATGGGACACCAATTCAGGTTGGACGGACTCCAAAGTCAACTAGCCCCACGGCCATGGATCTAACTTGGCCAGTGGCCAAGGGATCCGCCTTCCATTCCCAGGGTTTATCTGGCTCTCCGCAGGCACTAGCGACTGCCCCTGCTGCCTCTCTGAGTTCAGGCCACATCACAACAGTTTGCCAGGCACCTGGTTCCTCTGAGGCTGTTTCCTGGATCTTCTTCCTTCAGGGCGGGTCTTTCTGAACTCCAATGATGCTCAGTGACTATCCACAGAATGGACCAAAAATGATTCAGTAGCTTCCAGTACCCAAGCTAGGATCATACCTTGGGGGCTTGAGGAGTATCACAGGCCGGTAGGAGTAGTAATAGTGATATTAAATAGCGGACATTCTCCAGGCACCCCCAGTGTGTCCGGACCCTGTACGGAGCACTTCACACAGGTGCTCTCATTCACTCCTTCAGACTACCCTGACAGATAAGATTGAGGTGTCTGTTTCACAAGTTCAGAGAAGTCATAATTTATCCAGGGTCACACAGCTGGTAAATGCTGAAGTCCAGACACAAGCCAGCTCTGTTTGACTCCAGAGCCCAGAGTTAAACATGTGATCATGGGAAAAATGGCAAGCGTGCAGTTGAGAAGGCTCTAGACACCGCCTCAGCCCAGCGTTACTCAACCTTAATATCCCCTGCGAGGGGTGAACAGACGGGCCCCAGTAGGCTGCCCTGGGAAGCACCCGGCACTCCATCCGTGATTTTCCTGCCCAAAGCGCATGACCTGAACTCAATTATGAAGAAACAGCATCAGACACGACCCAAGTGAGGGACACTCTACAAAACAGCTAGTCTGCACTCTTCACAAATGTCAAGGTCATGAACGACAAAGGAAAGTGCAGGAACTGTTCCAGACTAGAGAGACGTGGTGACCAGACGCCAGGCCTGGTCCTGGACGGGATGGTGGACCAGAAAGGACTCGACGGGGACAGTGGGCACAAGGTGAAGGTCTCCTGTACACTAGCTCATGTCTTTGTTAAGTCTCCTGAGTTTGTGGATGTGGTTGTATGAGAAAATATCCTTGTTCTTAGGAAATACAGGCTGAAGCCATTCAGGGTAAAGGAAATAGTCATAATAATGGCAATAACAGTGTGTATAAATAGAGATAAGGCAAAAGTGACAAAATGTTCAATTGGTGAATCTAGGTGAGAAGCATATGAGAGTTTGTTGTCCTATTCTTGCAGTTTGTACTTAGGTTGAAAAATTTAAAAATAAAATTTGGAGAGGGGAACCAGGGGAGGGACAGTGGGGTGTGTGGAGTTGGGGAGGGATAACATGGGGAGAAATGCCAGACATAGGTGACGGGGAGGAAGGCAGCAAACCACATTGCCATGTATGTACCTATGCAACAATCCTGCAGTTTCTTCACATGTACCCCAAAACCTAAAATGCAATAAAATATATATTAAAAAATAAATCAATCAATAAAAATAAAATTTGGAAAAAAAACAAAACCTGATCTTTCCTGGAACCAATGTTTAAAGCTACAAGGAAGAGAATAAGAAAGGAGATTCCTACTTACTGGGGACCTGCAATGTGCTGGGCATTTACTGACATATTTAGATATCCACAGCGCCCCTAAGAAGTAGTGTGTGTCCATTTTATAGATGAGGAAACTGATGCTCAGGGATCTGAAGTAAGAAGCTTAGGGCACACAGCTGTTAGTGGCCCAGCAGGCCTTTGTGCCAGAGGCTGCCTGCCTGACCCCACAATCTCTCCCCTGCCTCTGGGTAGAGGAGTAGGGCAGGGGGTTGATGACCTTGACTTCTGGTGCCAGGCTGGCCCCCATGGGCAGTAAAGGACAGTGTCCACAACCAGTGCAGGCCACTCTGGAGAGATGGCCAGTGATGGGGAGGATGTCGGGAAGGGACCTCCGTGCTTCCATGCATGCAGCTCCAGGGAGCAGCCCTCTTGTAACCAAGGCTTCCTCCGAGCACAGCTACCATATGAAGGAAGGGGCAGTGCCCCTAGCCTGGTAGGCACCCAGAGCAAGTTGCTCTGGCTCTCTGGGAGAGACAAAGGCTGGCAGCTGGCTCTGCATCCCTGCCCACCTGCCAACAGGTTATGGACAAAGGGGAGAGTTGAAATGTCTGGGTGATTGCCAAAGAGCCTACTAAGGGACAATTTTCTCTCTCTCTCTTTTTTTTTTTGAGATGAAGTCTCACTCTCACCCAAGCTGGAGTGTAGTGGCGCTATCTTGGCTCCCTGCAACCTCCACCTCCCGGGTTCAAGTGATTCTCCTGCCTCAGCCTCCCGAGTAGCTGAGACTACAGGCACGTGCCACCAGGCCCAGGTAATTTTTGTATTTTTAGTAGAGACAGGGTTTCACTATGTTGGCTAGGTTGATCTTGAACTCCTGACCTCATGATCCACCCACCTCGGCCTCCCACCGTTCTGGGATTACAGGTGTGAGTCACTGCGCCCAGCTGGGGACAATCTCTCTTCCCCCACTACCCTTGGGACCAAGCCCCTCTGTCCTGGCTGGAGGGCTCTCTGTTCTTCAGGGGCCTTGGGGTCCAGTACTGGGTGCTGTGGGTCCCTGTTGGGGAGCTCAGCCTTCTGAGCTGCATATACCTGCCTGGCAGCCCCCATCATCACCTGCCTGGGGTGGGCTGGGTCCATGCAGGTGTCTTTCATAGCAGGCTCTTTGCACTTGGATCACTGACAGGCAAATAGCACTATGCATGGGAGGTGGAAGGTCCTCTTTCTACCCTCAGATTTCCACCCCTGCCTGCCATAGTGCCCAGGCTAGATGCAGTGGTACGATCGTAGCTTCCTGCAGGCTCGACCTCCCAGACTCAAGTGATCCTCCCACCTCAGCCTTCCAAGTAGCTAGGACCTCAAGCACACACCCCCATACTCAGCTAATTTTATTACTTTTTCTAGAGACTGGGTCTCCCTATTTTTTCAGGCTGGTTTCAAACTCTTGAACCCAAGCGACCCTCCCACCTCAGCCTCCCAAAGGGTTGGGATTACAGATGTGCCACACCTGGCCTTGGTATCAGGTCTTTTAGTTAAGGCAATGAAGGCCTCTGCTGAGATGAAATGTGCCGTTCAAGGTGGGGAGGATTCATGGGGGGAGGGCTCCCCAAAGTCCCTTCCTCTCTCTCATCCTCAGTTTCTTTGCCTATAAAATAGAGAGAATAATGACTCACTGGGCTTCTAGGTAGAATTCGACCTTGGTGAATTCCTCTTGCCATCTGCAAAGGGAGGCGGATTGGATTCACACAGGATTCTTATGTATTAGAATCGCCTGGGGAGCTTTGAAACTGTCAGTTCCCAAGCTCTAGCCCAGATCCCTTGAGTGAGATTTTCTAGGAGTGGGACCCCACATCAAGATGGTTTATTAAATTGCCAGGTGATTCTAATTTGAAGTCAGGCTTGAGCACTGTGGGAAAATGATCTCTTACATCTCTGAATGTGGGCATGAGCCTATGTGTAAGTAAGCCTGCGACTTTTTGGGCCCCATTTATGGTATCCCACTAACATCCCCGGGATTGGGAAGCCTAGGGAGGGTGGCTTGGTTGGGGTGTGGGAGACCGGAGCTCCTTGGAAGTACTGGAGAGATGTGTTCAGAGCTCAGGCTGGGGCTGATTCAAGGATGAGGGGCCTGGGGAGCTCACAGACCATCAGACAGACAGCCGGCTGGGCTGGGTCCAAGGTCATAGTTCAATGATGTAGAGTTGAACGTTGTACACAGTTCAATGTGCCTGGTACATAACAGAAGCCCAATAAACATCTGTTGAAGGAAAGGATGAAGATCCAGGCCTGATATCAATCAGAGGATGATGTGCCCTTCAGATGCTCCCTTTTATGGTTAAAGCTCGCTATTTCCCACTAAGGCATAAACTAATAAAATGACATAATGAATAGTGAGTGTTTTCAGCCCCTGCCTTGTCACTGTGCTAGGCAAGTTCTATTTTATCATCTTAACAATCCTTCAAACCAAGTATTACTGTTCCCATTTCACAGATGTGCAGACCGAGGCTCAGGACGTTTAGGTAACTTGCTCAAGGTGGCATGGCTTTGAAAAAGCAGAGCTGGGTTTCTCAGGCAGGTCTGGGGACCTCAAAGCCTGCCCCGGTGCCTTGGTCCTGCCCTCAGACCCTGTCAGAGCAGGAGGGTCCCTGGAGACCAGCACATGCCTCCTCTTGTTTGGGCACGGAGGGAGCTTTGCAAGGTGGCATCAGGACGTACCCAAAGCCCACTGCCAGAGAGTGGTCCGGCCAGGGACCACCAGAGGCTCTTTGGACGCCTAGTCCGATGCTTCCTTGGAAGGCTTTTATTGGAGGTAGAAGATAATGCACTGATGTTGGGCTTTCGGACCAGGTGGGGCCACCGAGGCCCAGCTGTGAATCAAATGAGGGTTTTTGGTGATGCACCCCTGCCACTTCTCCTACTTCCCCACCTCCTTCTGTCCCCCTCAGATCTCTCACAGCCACCACCCCTGATCCCACACACATCCTGCCTTCATGGTGCATCCGAGTCAAAGACCCCTACTCTGGTGACCAGTGCTCCAACAGCCTCTGCCTAAGCTATTGGGGAGAAGGATCTGCTAAATGAATTCACAAAAAAGAACCAACAACTGTGACATTGTGTAGCACCTCTATTTGACCAACAGCTCCAGAAGATCATGGCACCTTACCCTCACAGAATAAAGCCCCGACAGCAGAACTTCAAACCCCAGTAGGCTCCTGGAGAGAAATGCAGGGATGGAGCCCACAGATGGAGCCCATGGAGGAGAGATGTGCACTGCAGTCTGAAAAATCATAATATTGTAAAACCTCAAGCCGCCCATGGCAGTCTCTTTCTCCAAACTTAGGTTGCAATGCCCTTAGAACATTCTCACCAGTGGTCATCTGGCTTGGTTACCTCTAATGTCAGGGAGCTCACTACCTCACAAGGCAGGCCATTCTGTCCTACCAAGCTGCTCAGAGCTTCACTGTGTAATAGCTAGCATTGCCTGTTCTTTCCCAGTACTCTACTGGTCTATCTGAGGTTGGTTGGCTGGGGGTAACTGTGCTCCCGCTGGAACAGGTGTGCATGTCTCCCTGGGACAGCACAGAGTCAGCCAGGCATCCTCACGCTGGAGGGCAAATATTTGTCGCCTCTCCATGGTGGCGGCAGTCAGCCTGCCTTATTTTTCCACATCGGAAGGATCCTATTAAAGCAGAACCTGCCTTGGGTTACATGTCAGAGTTCTCTGACATCAGGTTGTATTTAAAGGCTCGGCGCCGGGACCGTCCCCTGACACACCCCATCAGCCTTGGCTGGCTTTGTTTCCCCATTGGTTTCTTTTAGTCTCAGTTGAGTGTTATGCACCATGAAGGGTGGTGACAGAGGTCTGTGAACTGGCCCCACCCTGCTGTGGTACACAGCAGTGTCTGGGAGAATACACCAGCAACAGAGACACGAAACCAACCACGAATGAGGGAAGGTCATATAAAGCAACTCTGTAACTATCTCTTCATGCCTTCGTGGTGTTCACCACACTCCATACTGGGGCCAATAATGTTCCATCAAATAGAATTCAGTGCATCAGGATTTTGTGTAGGCAGTCTGCTCGGAGCTGGGTGGTGTGACATGAAAGGGCAGATAGCATGGGTTTTAAAGAGCAGTTAGAAGTAGCTGTGGAAAGAGAAATGGTTCAGCTGCTGTAACCAAAGGCCAAAACAATGATGGCTTAAACACAACACAAGTGTATTTCTACCTCGACAACAGTAATAATTTAAGCAGTCCAGGGCTACTACGGCAGCTTCATGGTTTTGGAGACCCAGGCTCCATCTACCTTGTTGCCCTGCCATTCTCAATCAGCAGGTTTTACCATATGGTTCAGAATGGCCACTCCAGAGCCTGCCATCTCATCACTATTTCAACCTACAGGAAGAGGAAAAGTGGAAATTGAAGAAATGCCATTGCCATTCAGGACAGGCTGACCCAGAACTGGTACATGCCACTTCCCCAAATGTGCCACTGATAGAACTTCCTCTTCCGGCCACTTCTACCTCCACAAGGAGTCTGGGAAATGCAGTCTTTAGTTCTATCACTGAGGGTCACGGGGAGAGTGCATTCTTGGGGATAACCAGCCGACTTCACCAAAGGGAGGAGCCAATCTCAGGCATCCAGAAGATGGGAATGAACTTGACCTGGGCATGTGGGAATGGGGGACTGAGTCTGTAAGGAGCTCATCTAGGGCCTCTCTGAGAGGAAAACCCTCATGAAGAAGAGGTGGACAGAGTGTCTTAATTACTAGGCAGGGCTCCGGAGATTGTAAGGGGACCTTGGTCAGCATGGCAGTGAACTCACAGAATCCTCCACCTGAGCTTTGGTTTCTAAATAGACCTGCTTCTGATGAGGCGAAGTCTTTAAAATTGTACTCTTTTTTAAATTAGCCTGGGGGAGAGAGGTCAACAGGGGTTCACAACTTTAAAAAACCTTCTTAGTCCTTTTGCAACTCAGAGAGTTCTTTGGTCAAATAAAGAGTTACTTGTCCATTGATCTTTTCTTGTAAATCCCACACATCTGGTGCACCTTTTTCGGTACGAGATTATACACCTATGTGATGACTTTTACTGCTGGGAAGGATCTGCCGTGGACATCTGTTGTTCATTTTATCCTTACATCAATGTTATGAGATCGGCGTATGATCCCTGTTTGAGGCTCAGGGACTGGTTCAGCCTCTTTTGCAGTGAAGCTAAGCCTTTTGTCTCTTTCCACTTGCACCTCTCAAGAAACAACTGGCTATCTGCAGCAACATGTCCAAAAATATGGGACAGTAGAACACTAGACCTTCGCATGAATCTATGAGAGAGAGAAAAAAAAATCTGTGGTCAAATAAGACTGGGAAATACGGCATGTTTATCTCTCTCCACTTGGAGATTCACAGAGCACAGCAGAATATTGGTGGTTCTGATGAATCCTGCAGACTTTCAACCATTGTTGTTTAAATGTCTCTCTCTGATAAGGTTCCTCTGGCTGAAAAGGGTAAGAGGCTGACTGCTAGGTGACCCCATTCTAGGCACTCCATTCTGTCTTGCTAAGCTGCTCACAGCTTCATTGTGTAATAGCTAGCATGGCCTGTTCTTTCTCAGTCCTCGGCTGGTCTACCTGAGGGTGGTGAGGGTTAGGTCTTGGATTGTCTGAGCGAGCTGCTTACCATCTCTGGTGGGGTTTTGGGGAAAGGATAAACAGCACTTTGGTACTTCTCCCACTTAGTTCAGAACAAATTGGGAGATTGCTGAATGACCTTCGTCATTCAGACGAAGGTCAAAATGGCAGCACTTCTGACACGTGCTATTCAGACAGGGATGCTCGGGTCCCTGGGAGGAGGAGCTCAGCACATCTCCCAAGTCAGCCAGGCGTTTCCACCCTGACGCAGAGCCAACAGGCTGTCGGCCACCCTCAGAGGCTGGACCCAGGGCACCTCACAGTAGGCTGGCAGATGTCCTGGGGAAATCTCAGAATGGCAGAGCTCCTTCACCCAAACTCACCATCCAGGCAAGTCCCTGCTCCTCCAAACATGCTCCCACCCTTGGTTTCCTTACTTGGCACATGCGGTTAATGAAACCATGCTGTCTGTCTCCCAGGGTTGTTATGGGGGTGCCACAAATGGCAACGGGGAAATACACTGAAAAATATAAATGGTTAGATTACTTTATTCAGGTATCAGTTCTCATGCTCTTCTTACAAGGTTGATAGTTATGTTAAATCATTGATTGATTGATTCATTCATTCATTCATTCAACAAGGAGCTCATTTGTGAAGCACAACCTGGGAGGTGCTGTGAGGAAGCACAGCGCTTCTGCTCAAGGAGAAACAAAACACTGAACCCCGCAGCCCCAGCCCCTGTCTGCAGATGAGGAAGCACCGTTCAGAACGATCAGGGCCTCCCCGGGGAGCTGGGGTGGCTGGGGCGACAGGGCCACCACTGTCCCCCAACAAAGTCCTGCCTTTGCTCACTCTGCCTGACACTTTGAAGGTTCCCTCCATGTTTCTCCCTTCATCCAAATTCTGCCTATTCTTAGAGACTATCTCCAGACCCACTTCCCTGATGAGCCATTATGTATTTTGGTCCCCCTTTGTTGGAGCTCACTGAGTCCTCACTGTCTGCTGTGCTCATCTTAGCACTTGACTTTCTCCTATGGTTTTATGAGGCTATGTGTCATCTCCTCACGTACTGCCCTCCACCCTGTCTCGGGTGCAGGAGGGGTCAGGGAGGGCTGCTGGCTGATGGCCTGCTGATGGATTTAGCCAGCCAGGGAAGGTGGCAGGCTGGCCAGGATCTCATTTTCCCCTTTTGCTGACACGTTCCTAATTCGGCTTTATGAGATTTTTCTGGGGTGTCAGCTGTGCTGTTTGGAGCTGGGCTGCAAAGGGCAGAATGTCCAGTGGCAAGGGGAATGGCATGTGGGAAGGGCTTGGCAGAGGGCAGGGGTGTCTGCCGCCTTTCCCAGCCTCCAGCAGGGTCTCGGAATGTTCTGGCCCACACTGGAGTCTTAAAAGGACATGTCGGGATAAAAAAACACTTACAGAGATGTTTGGAATGTGGGCCACAGAGAGGACATAATAGAAGGCCAAGGCTAAGGTCCCTCGAGGAGAATCACACGAGACCTGAGGAGGGGCTGGGGCCGGGTGTGTGGGGACACGTTCTCATGGGATGCCGTCTCATGATGAGGGCCAACAGGACAGCTGGCTCCAAAGTGGCATTCCCCAGAGATGACTGCTCTGCACTGGGCTTTGTCTCTGTGTGGCCTGTGACGGACCACACTGCCGCCACCTGTGTCTGTTTTCTTGCTGTATAAAAGGGAGAACTGGACTTCATCAGAGGTCACACATTAGTCTCAGGTGTTTTCTTTTTAAATTTGAATTCTTTCTATATTTAAAACGGGAATGTGTTACGTTAAAAATGTATTTTCTGATTGTTCTTTAAAAACAAAAAGGAATGCCCAAAAATCCCGTGGCTGCTCAACAATGGTCTATGTGGCAGCCACTCCCCAAGTCCCGGCTCTCCTCTTCCTCCACATGACTTTGTGTCCCTAATGGGCATTTAGGTTTGTCCCCAACCTTTGCCCTGTCCACACGCTGCTTGGGGTTCCTTCCGGCATGGGCATCTGTGGCTAGGAGTGGACAGTGGAATGGGAGCTCAGGGGGACAAGCAGTGCCTAGGGTCCCGGGCCCTGGGTGCTAGCGCAGCCCCCTCACTGACCCATGGAGTGAGCCTGCGGAGCCACCTCCCCCATGCCTTCATTTTGCTCATCTATTAAAAGAGAGAAGTGGCTAAAACCATGAATAAGATCCTTTCAAGCTCTCACTTCAATGATCCAGGCAAAAATGCCACTTGCCTGAATGAATTGGAACTGTGATTTAAATGCTGTGGAATGTGGCCATCCTAGCCCTTGGAAACTTCATGACAGAGAGAGAGAGGGAGAGAAAAGAAGGAAAGGGGACCCTAGCCAGGGTCTGATGTCTGAGCGAGTCTCTGGCTCAGGCAGTCCTGCTCAAGCTGCTGGTGGGGTTGAAAGGAGCAACCCAGTCTCCTAGAATTCCTTCCAAGACAAGGTCTTGGAATGCCTCCACCCTCACCCTTTCCGGAAGCCCAGGGCTCTGGGTTAAAGCTGAGGGTGTATGAACCAAGCCTTCACAGGACTGGAGGCACAGCCAAATTTTTGGTCTACTCCATGCCAATGGAGACTTCCCAGTAAGTAGCCAGACCGAGGGAGAGGGCGGGTCATCACCTGAGCAGGAGGGGTCCCCTCCGGGTGTCAGGAACTCCACCCTGCGGTCACGCCAGCTCTTTCCTAATGGCTATTTCATTTAGTTGAACCTCAGTTTTCTTATTTGTCAAAGGGGCTTGAAGCAGACAAGTAATCGAGTCAAGCTGTTCTATCTGAAGACTAAGAGGGAAACCATTAGAGAAAAGAAGCCAAATTCTTGGAAAGGAATGAATGTCCCACCAGGTGAATTGTGGCATTTCTTGGGAGAGTTCTCTGTGGTTTTTATATCACATTTTCTCTGGGACAGTCTCACTTTCTCAGTACCACTGGGGGCCTGCCTGGTCCAGCTCCAGCAGACAGAGCCTCCCCACTGAGCCTTCCAATCAGAGGGGCCAATGTCAAGCACACAGAGACCTGAAGAAATACACACCCCTCAGGAGTCAACACAACCTGCACACTGCTAGCTCTGTGGTCTCCTTAACCTGTACATGGCATCCTCACTGGCTTGCGTACTGAAGAAGGTGGGCAAGATGTCTCCTAGCTGCTGGGGAGGACCCCAAGAGGGGCCCCCAGAATCTTGAAAGGCCTTGGGAATAGATCCCTCCCAGGCAGTCAGTCCTTGGTAAGCTGGACACAGTGAGCTGCAGAAGAAGTTTAGGGACCTGTTAGAGGGACAGATACATCTAAATTCACAGGCAGTGCTGTGAAGAGGCCTGGAAGGAGGCTGGGTTTAGGGGCCCAGCTTTTGAAGCCCTGTTCTGCTGGCAGGGTACTGGTGGCCCATGATTTCATTTCCCTGAACCCCCAGTCCCTGTACCTGTGAAATGGGGAAACCTGCCTGCCGGCCCCACACAGCGTAGTTGTGAGAAGAGATGGAGGAAGGTAGCTTCAGGCTGGTTGGATGACTGCTGCCAGTGGAAGCATGGAGCTGAGCAGGTGAACTTTCAATGGGAACCACGGTGTGAGGGAAATGCCTTGGTAGAAAGGGGCTGAGAAGGGGAGAGGGAAAGAGAACAGGCTGCATGGAGCCTCTGCCCCATCTCTACCCCAAGGAGGCTACCAGAAGGGGAAGTAAGAGCCTGGGCTTTGGCCTCTGGAACGAGGCTGGCCCGAGTTTACATCCAGGTCCTGCTGTGTAGAAGCTACATGGCCCCAGGAAAGCTGTTGTACCTCTTTTAGCTTCTACTTCCTTGTTGTAAAATGGGGACAATATTCAGACCTCACAGAGTAGTTTGTAAGATTAAAATGAAAATGGATAACATCTATAAAATGTCTAGTGGAGAGCCAGCACACAGTGGATGCTTAATAAAAGTAGCTGTTAGTATCTTCAACAACTATTTGCCGTGACTCACGTCCAACAAGCAGGCAGTTCCAGGCAGCCCCCGGTCTGAGGATGGGACCTGGCCCCCCAGGGAGGATGTGAGATGCTTCCTGGCTGAGGCAGGAATGACTTCAGGTTCTGCCCATGGCTGGAGCTCCGTGCCACTGCCGTGATGGCATTCTTGGTGTTGGGGTGTCTGTCCTTCCTTGACCCCCGGCCCTGGCATGCCCCATTTCTTTCCTAATCTATCCCTTCTTGACTCCTGGGCCTAGCCTCAGCCATCCCCTTTTCAGCCTGCTTGGTGGTGAGTAGGAGGACCTGGGGGATCCAAGGCCCTCAATGCCCCAGCCTTGAAGGGATCCATGGAGGCTTATGGGTCTGTATAAATCCAGTCTAGGCCTCCCTGAGGTGTGCCTGTCCTAAATCCCCTAACTTCCACCCTACAGGCAGAAATGAACTCACAGCCATGGTCTTCCCACCTGAAATTGCTCCTGCAGGCAACCCCAACAGGGCCACTTTGAATCCTTATGAGCTGCACCTGTAGCCTCATGACCAAGGCTACAGATAAGCTCTGAACCCAGACTGCCTGAGTTCAAAATCCCAAGTGTCAGGTCCAACCCACAGACCCTGGCCCAGCGACACGAATGAACTCAGGCACAGATATCCAGTGAAAGAGCAGGCTAGGGGTCCGGGCCACTCACAGACACTGAGGAGGGTGTTGTGAAGAGTCAGCAGCCATGATCCTCACCAGCTGGGGCTGTGGGCATTTATTTAGTATAGATTTAATGGCAGAGGCTTTGAGTCAACACACTTTTTGATAATTAACATGGTCGCCCTTCCTGGAGACAGCAGTCCTACAGTCCTACATCCCTGGATGATTAAGGGCCAGGTTCTGAGGCCTAAGTAAACTAACTTATTTAGATCAGGTTATTTTTTTTTTTTTTCCACAACTTCTTGTTATCTAACCTAAGCTTTCAGGCACTGGATAAGAGAATCTGGCTGCCTTCAGCCAAATCCTATTCTGAGGCTTTTGCAAGACCCTCTGGCCTTCCAAGAAGGTTTGCATCCTTTTCCTACAATTTCTCCCACCACCCTGACTGAACCCTTACACCCAAGGCCATGACAATCCAGCTGTGTAACCTTAGGTCTGTGATGAAATCTTCATGCACCTCATTTTCCCCACCTATAAAAATTCTATCTCACAGAATTCTCACGAGAACTAAATGGAATAACACAGGTCTTGGCACATAGTAAATGCTCAATATATTCATCGTTATTTTCCCTCCATTCCTCTGCAAATATCCACCTTAGATTTATGTCCAAGTCCCCTTCCCAGCACCCCATGTGGGTGCTTCTTGGAGGGCGTGGTTATCCCATGAACTCACAGCCCTTAAGCCTGACTTTGAAATGTCTGGAGATCGAGCTGGAGAGGAGATGAAGAGTGAAGAATTGAATGGGCGGGATTGATGAAGCAGAGAGTTGGCTGCGGTGGCCTGGCTCTTTCTCACCTGCATTCACTCACTTGGATTGAGAAAGCAGAGATGTTGCCAGCTTGGTTAGAAGACCTCATCCTGAGTTCCCTTCCTTTGGATACACCACTCTTTCTCTCTGTAGGGAAAGAGAGAGAGAAAACGTGAATAAGCACACATCTGAGCCAGGTATGAGCAAGAGGCTGTTTCCAGGCCTCCTTTTCCCTTTGACAAGCTCCTAAGCTTCTGAGTAAGGAATCGCCCCAAAGGAATTTCATGTGCTTAACCCCCTTCCTACCTCAGACCCTGTATAACCAGAGACACCTGTTCCTGCATCACCTCTGTCCTCAAGGTTATATCAGTGGCTACTCCATCTGGTGGGAAGGCAGAGGGGAGCAGTGGCCTTTGTGTGAGGTTCCATGCAGACATGCAGCAGTGTGGAGGGGCTGACCAGGCTCAGCAGACCAGCAGCACCCTGGGATGGAGGCCTAGGCAGGGCTGGTGCCATGGCAGCCAGCTTCAGGTCCGCGTCTCCAGTGAAGGCCCTCAGAAAGCTTCTGAGCCCACATGAGGCAGCTGTACTGGCTTCGAGGAGCTGTGTGAGTAGGGATTGGCCAGGAAAAGTGGCCCCCATTGGGCAAATTCTGGTCCCAGGCCTGGCTGGATCTTGCCGTGGGTGAAAACTGACTCTCCCAGTCTGGGCTGCAGAGAGAGAACGAGAGCTCAATGAGATGGAGCTTCCCTGAAGGAGGGCATGGCTTCATCCCAGCAAATCCTCAGGACGCCCAGGGAGCGCCCGATTCCCTACAGCCCTGTCAACACAGAACGCGACATCCTCCTCCTCTTCCTCCCTTTTCGTCTTTGCCAAAGCCACATCATTGTTGTTTTACTTTGCACTTGTTGGGTTTTACTGTAGTTGAAAGTGCTTTTTTCCGTGTTTCTAGGCCACTCCTGTGACTTCTGTGAATTGCTTGCTCATAGACACTGACCTTTCCGTGCTTCTTGTTGCTTTCTCTTGCCCAGATGAAGGAGTTTCTGGCTGAACGATGCCTAAGAATTGGGTGAGAATGTGAGCCTCCTACATTCCAGAGGTTCCTAACATGGAGGAAAATGGGGCAGTTGGCCTGAAATTCTGGGAGTAGACCACTCCCCACTCCCTATAGGAAGAGGGGAGGGACGGTTTTCCTTTGAGAGTTTTATTGGGAGATTGAACAACCACTACAGACAAGTATCATTGGCTGAGCCAAATGATTCTGGTGGTTTCTCTGATACCCAGATTCCATGAAAGATGGGGAATTTGGGGGCCCAACTCAGATATGGCTCAGCTTCTGGAACTGAGCTCTGACCTGCCATAGAATTAGGGTAGGGAGACTCTCAGAGTCAGGGAGGCAGAGGAAAAGCAGCCTCTCTCTGCTCCTGGAGCAGGCGTGAGGATTCCTCCATGTAGAGCCTGGTGCCCCACCACCCCCTCTCCAGGCACACCTGTCTGTTTACCCTTCCCTTGAAGTTTTCCTGCTTCGGAAACGTGGACCACCACAGCTAGAGAGGTCCTTAAAGGTCTCCCATAGTCAGGACAGGAGCTGAGCAAAAAGAGAAAAGGCGAGAACTGAGATGAGCTCACGTGCATATGAGCACATTTATGAACTTGTGAGAAGTTAAATATATGTGTGTAGTATATCTAAAAGCAAAGTGATGATGATTATTTTTTTTTTTTACAAAAGATTTATTCTTCCAAATTGTCCTATTAGACCTGTGTGCTAAAAAATAAATGGTGATGTGGTGTTGTGGACTCTATGTGCATCACCCCAAATTCGTATGTTGAAATCCTTATCTGCATGTGATGATATTGGGAGGCGGGGCCTTTGGGAGATAATTAGGTCATGAGGGTGGGACTCTCAAGAATGGGATTCATGTCCTTTTAAAGGGGACCTCAGAGGGCTCTCTAGTTCTCTTTATGCCATGTGACTGCAGCAGTCTGCAAACTGGAAGAGAGCTCACATCAGAGCCCTACCATGCTGACAACCTGATCTTGGGTATCTGGCCTCCAGTACTGTCAGAAATAAATGTCTACTGTTTTTATAAGCCACCTACCCTACGGCACTTTGTTACGGCAGTGCAGACTAAAACATCAGGGATGTCTTAGGCTTCTCATCCAGCCCTATTTTGCAGAAGGGGAAACTGTGGCCCTGAGCAGGTGCACAATTGCCACACATAGCAAGTGGCATTTGATCTTGAATTTTTTGCCTTCTGGTTCACGTTTCTTTCTGTGATATCTGGCTCCAGTAATTACACAGCCGAGAGCTGCTTCTTGCCTACAGGAAATATTCTTCAGGATTGGTAAAATTAATCAGGAAACAGGCTGTGTTGGCAAATGCCCAGCCAAAGGAGTATTTCCATTTCACTCTGACCTCCTTCAGCAAGTCACCATTTTCAGCCTGCTGGAAAATTGTCCTTTTTCCCTTAGTTCATGTATTTATATGTATGTGTGTGTGTAAATATATATGTATGTATATATGTATTTATGTGTATATATATATATATATATATACCACAAAGCAAAGTGATTATTTTTTACAAAAGATTTTTTGTATATATATATATATATATATATATATATATATATATATTACACACACACACACATATGTGGGTATGCACACACGTGCACATTTTATATATGGCATAAATATGAAATTGTGTATGTTTGTATGTATAGTATATATACAGTGTATACATGAAATTATATATATATATATATGCACACAGACACACAGATGAAATTTTGGAAATTTCTTTTCAAGTCTTGTATGCAATCACTTCAAAGCTGACATGCATCACACACAGTGGAGTCAGGCAGAGAGAGAGGGCTTGAAGGTGGTCCCAGAGCTTGTGTCAGAGTGAAGCCTTAAGTACAGTTCAAAATACATTTTTTTTTCTTAGAAGCAGAATGCTAGCTTTCTGACAGGACTGCCCTCCCATTCCAGCACATTCTCCCTCAGGTTCTCTCTTTTCACCCTCATTGTCCTTAGAACCTTCCCAGTCTTCATCACTGGACACAGCTTTGTCCTTTCAGGAGTGCTTTTCCGCTGAGCATCTCATTCGGATGTCACAGTGCTCCAAGGGGGTGGGCCAGGCCTGGGGATGCGACTTCCATGGGGGCTGATGACCTGAGATGTCAGCAACACTGACAGTCACCTAGCACATCAAGGTCAGAATTTCAAGACTTCTGACTCCAAAATCAGTGCTCTCTGCTCTTCTCCAGCAGGTGTGTAGGTGGACGTGGGAGGCGGCTGGGGAGGTGGCGTTGAACTTCAGCACTCAGCAAGCTTCTTTGGAAGGACCATGCCAGGCAGAACTCCGAGTGATGCCCAGGCGGGGAAGGGGTGGGGAATTGGCAGAAGCCCAAGCTTGCGGAGCCACTGCAGAGCAGCTGGGCGGCGCCCCCAGCGGCGGCCATCCTTCCTCCACCTCCCTAACTGTGTGGACTCATCTGCTGGCTGAACCCAGCCTCATCAGAACGGCGGGGGTTTCTGGGGTTATAAATCTTTATTTTCCAGGGTTGTCCTGAATGCGCTACTCTGCTGAACAAAACCATTTCTTCATGGGCCGTTTCTCTTAATCGGCTGGTGGAGCTGCCTACCCTTGGCAAAATCAGGAGGACAGTGGTCTTTGCAGCCTGCTCACTCCTTTTGGTCTGCTAAGCCCGCCCAGTGGCCTCACAGTGCCCGAATTCCCCCACTGCTGGTATCTTGTATCAGGCCTTAGAACCCGCACCCCGGCCAGTGCAGCCCCTTTCAACACCTCACTACCCCTCCACGAAGTTGCAGATAAAGATAAAATTCACAAAACCCCAAACCTAGCCTTACAGGCACCAAGTGCCAGATTCAGACTGATGTCTTGGAACAGATAGCAATCCCAAGGCAGGTGAAGCTGGACCAAGAAAACCATAGTCACAATTCAGCACACGGAGTTCCCTGGCTCTCTTCACACACTGAGGACCGCGGTGTCTCCGGATACGTCCCCCATGTCCTTTTCACCGTCATGCTGCTCTCTTTCTTTTTGATTAGCCTTGCCAGAGATCTGTCTGTTTCACCAGTCCGCTCAAGAAATAAGTTCCAGCATTAGTGTCTCAACGCTTCTTCCTGTCTCTCATCTTTTTTTCTCATAATCGTCACCTCTTTCTCCTTTTCGTTTGTATCCCAAGAGAGGTGGCCAATTTTTCTCTATCTTCTTGATTTGTTTTTGTGGGTCATCAAGTCTACTTTTGTTACTTACTTCCAAAGTAGTTTTTAATTTAAATATTAATATTTGAGTTACTTGGTAATTCTCCCATTTCTCACCTAACTCCCTTTTTTATATCACTGTGTTACTTCATTTTGAAATGAAATACACATTCTCTCCTTAAGACTTTCTGCTCACTTTTTTTTTCCTGAGACAGAGTTTTACTCTGTCGTCCAGGTTAGAGTGTAGTGGTGTGATCTCGGCTCACTGCAACCTCCACCTCTTGGGTTCAAGCAATTCTCCTCCCTCAGCCTCCCAAGTAGCTGGGATTACAGGTGCATGCCACCACACCCGGCTAATTTTTTGTACTTTTAGTAGATACGGAGTTTCCCCATGTTGGCCAGGCTGGTCTCGAACTCCTGGCCTCAGGTAATCCACCTACCTCCACCTCCCAAAGTTCTGGGATTACAGACGTGAGCCACCATGCCCAGCCTTCTGCTCATTTTTCAAATGGATGGTGTATCCTCTTCTAATGAGCTCCCAGCCAAGATGGGTCAATGTTCTCAGGTCTGTGTCTGGGAACAGGTTGGTGTGAGGGCTCCCAGTCAGCCTCTGGCTCCTGGTTTGTCTGGGCCATGCTGGCTTGAGAGCCTTAACCACCACCTGAGCCTCGTGCACTAAGCTGCTGGGAGGCAAGGGTGTCTTCCCAGAATGCTCTGGTTGTCATGGCTTCTCCCTTTGCTCCAGCTACAGCCGAGTGGTAAGAAGGACACTTCCCAGAATGCATTGCCCAACTGCCCCTGCCTTTCTCTCTTCTGTAATCTGTAGTTTCTGACTTGGCTGTAGACAGATGGTGCAAAGGACAAGGGGTGATGTGCTGGAGAGAGGTAACAAGATTTCTGCTTCAAAGGACAACTCTTAAGAGGCAGAGAGGAGCCACTGGGCTTTTTTCTGGTGAGTGAGACACACGGACAGCCCTGATGGAAGCATAGCTGTGAAGCCCCTTCGTGTTTTTTCCAAGTAGGCCTCTGATGGTGGGCTTCTGGGTAGGCAGGAGAGATTGCTGGGTATTTTCCCCTTTGTCAGGATACATTCCTGACATCCTTAGTGAGAAGTTTTAAAGAGTCCCTGGTCACTCACTCTTCTGAGCTAGAAGTCCCATGAACCAGTAGTTGGTACACACTTATTGCTTACCCCCACCCCTCATTTATTTCTTCATTGTCTAACAACAGCTCCTGATTGGACTTGGGGTCAAGCCCTCTCTTAGCTCAGGTGGCTTGGGTGGACCTGGAGGTAGAGCACATGACCTTGACCTCAGCCAATCATCACTTCTCATTTCCCCGGCCACAGCAATTAGTTCAGGGGTGGGCATGTTACCAGAGGCTGGTACAATCAGAATAAAGTTCAGGACATTTGTCGAAACAGGGCTCAAGTCTCCTTGCTAGACCTGGGCAGTCGGGCTTACGAAATGAGCCTTGGATGCTTCCTTGAGCTTGAGAATAAAGCTGAGGACTGGAGAGAGGTCATATACTGGAGACAGCACAGAGCCCCTGATCCAGCCTTGCCTGAAGCCAGCCCTACCCTTTGATCTTTTAGTAGTAGGAACTAATACATTTTCCTTTATGTTTAAACACATTTGGGCTAACTGAAGTTGCATGAGTTCTCACTGATACAAGTATGATCAGCTAAGAAAAAAGAACAAATATAATAAGGAAGATATATTCTTAAATATTTAGAGTTTGGAAGGCAAAGAGGTTAAAGGGGACCATGCTCATGACCCCATGGAGTCATAGCCAAACACTCCTGGAGGGATCTGGGTGCTGGCATCTCCAGCCTGTCCTGTGATGGAGATCTAAGGGGTTCCCCTTAAATCTTCTCAAGGAAATCCTTCTTGATGCAATAAGATGCAAACTTGGGGAAGCTGTTCTCTCCAGAGAGGGTACAAGTTGAGGACAGAAATGGTTTCAAAATGTTTTGAAATGATCCTGAATGGCAGGTCTATGGGAGAACAGAACAGGGGGGCTTGGTATGTGTGGGGCTTTCTGTGCCCGGGGGGTAGGTGTCAGGGAAGCTTCCAAACTCTGCCGAGAGGCCAAGCTAGGGCTGCCTGAGAGGCTGGACAGTGGGCACTCAGGCCCCACTGGGCAGGGACACCAGTGTGTCATGCTTGTTGTCACGCTTGGCTTATTCCACCAGGAGGAATTCAGTGGGGCACACTGCACACATCACAGCTGCTCCTCCAGGGCTCAGGGAGCACAGGTGCTGTGGCACTTGCTTCATCTTAAGTGGCACGAAGCACAGATCAGCTGCCGTGGAGTGTGAAAACACCAAACCCTGAGTCACCACTGACTGTTGCCCTGGGCATAGAACCCCAGGTGAAGGCACTTAATGCTGATTGTCCCTGTGCATCCAGGAAGGTAAATGGTGGCCAAAAAAAAAAAAAATAGTCAAACACCTTTGACTTTGATTTGCCCTACCCACATCCTAGGTCAAAGTTAAAATGATGGACAGCATGTTGGCAGTGACTTCCTGTAAGATAGGGCTGGCACCACTGGTTGCCTCTGGGCCCAAGCCACTGAGTGCCCAGGAGCAGCCCCTGTCCCTCCTGAGGCTGTGCCTCCTGGGTTGCACCCTCGATAAGTCACCCGTGTTCCCGGCTTAGTGATCGTAAACACCGAATGAGACTATGCAGATGAGAGTCTTTGGAAAATCTCAAATCTCTGCCTGTGTCTGTGGGACTTCAGTCAAGCCTCCCCTTGGGGCTGAGTTTCCTCATCTGTAAAATGAGGCCACCTTTGCTGCCCTAGTCACAGTGGTGCCAGCTTTCACGCATCCAGTGTCTACCACATTCAAGTGTTTTCCCACTTCCAATCAGATCTTATTCTGTCTCCATGGGAGCGCTGCTGGGGAGGTGCAGTGAACCTCAGTTTACAGATGTGGAAACAGCTTCAACAGAAGAAACCTGCCAAAGGTCAGACACGTAATTCATCAACTCTGAGACCCCGTAGATTGTGAGGCACACAACTATTTTAAAAACAACAAAAATAGAAAAAAGAACTGCCAATTATAACAGCAAAGTGTCACTGATTGCAAGGCACATTCGATTTCAGAACCGGTAAAATGCGTAAAAAGGTAGGGCTTAGGATTTTTGGACTGCTGTGTGGAACAGATGGTGGAGGAGGGTGTGATTCCAGGGCTCAGGAATTGCAAAGTTGGAGTTCTTTGTGTTGGGTCAAGCGGCCACCCAGAGAGCTGATGCGTGCTGATGTGAGACTCCTAAACTCCATGAAACCAAACAGACTTCTAAACATGTAACGTGTTGTGTTGACACGAGGAACCGCAGTCACGAGGAATGTGCCAGTGGCTGGGATGGAGCAACCCTCTCGCTGACTCTTGCGAAAGCAACCTTCCTAAATGAACTTTCAGTGAATTGTGGGTGGAATTCTATCACAACACAGAAAATGGACTCCTTGCCATGGCGTTTATGCAATCCCATCTTGTGAGCCAATTTGTTCAAGAACTCCTTGGCTTAACCCAGATTCAATTTACCTACAGAGAATCAGCTCCAAAACCGGCGTCTCAGGTTTGTTGCAGAGCTGGTGAGCCTTCCAGTCGATGAAATGGACCGGGACGAAATCCAACAGATGGTCAGGGCTCCCTGATGGTTCTGTCTTGCCCAAGTCTGATGCTGCTGGAGGAGCCTGTGCCTGTCCCTTGTCTGTCCCCTCTCCTTGGGTGGAGTAAGACCTGGGGTTTCTCTGGGCTGTCTTGAATAGAGCATCACATAATGTTGAGCATGCACAGACCCTGTCCTGGAACCTGCCATTGCTGTGAGATCTCCTCCCCAAATCAGATCTGCCCTCAGGTGGAACCTGAATAGACACAGTGATCTAGACATTTAGTTACCCCTCAGAGGGTGCGCACAACTGGTTTACCACCTCTGACTCTGATGGATCCTTTCCTGGCCCCCTCGCCTCCTCTACAAATCTCAGATGCCGCCATCTGATGTAAGTTTCCATTCTGTTGCTGGCTGAGGCACACTGAGCATCACTGGCCCTAGCATCTTAGGAGTTTTATTTTGTCAGGGCTTCCCAAGCTTCCAACACTCTCTGAAGCAGGTATTGCTTTCATTTTTATTTATTTATTTATTTATTTTGAGACGGAGTCTCGCTCTGTCTCCCAGGCTGGAATACAGTGGCGCAATCTCGGCTCACAGCAATCTCTGCCTCCTAGGTTCAAGTGATTCTCCTGCCTCAACCTCCCAAGTAGCTGAAATTACATATGCCTGCCACCACACCCCACTAATTTTTTGTATTTTTAGTAGATACGGGTTTCACTACGTTGGCCAGGCTGGTCTTGTACTCCTGACCTTGTGATCCACCCGCCTCGACCTCCCAAAGTGCTGGGATCACTGGCATGAGCCACCGCACCCCATCAAAGCAGGTGTTACTATCCTCATTTTAAAGATGGAAAACCTGAGGCTCAGAGAGGCCAATCGCGTGTTCAAACCACACAGCCAGCAAGTGAGAGAGCACTTCACCAAGTCGTTACAGAGTGCTTAGAATAGTGTCTGGAACAGCATGAACACTCAATAAATACTTGTTAGATGACAGAAGGAAAAACTGCCTTATGATGATAATGCTGAGAAGTTAATCATGAACTAGTTGTTATTTAATTTTATTCAACTGAGCACCTGTTATTGAACCCAGAGTAGACCTACAAAGGATATGGCTTCTAGGCAACCCAGGTTGTAACACACACACACACACACACACACACACACACACACACACCCCCCACACACACACCCACCACACACCCCTCCTTTAATGACCCGCCTGCAATTGATATACTGCTAAGCAGCATTTCTTGTACTGGGGAGATTCTATTTCCACACTAGCAGCAAATATGACCTTTGTGTCAGCTGCCAGCTGCTTATAATTCTGACAGATGCAAGCACATTTCTGGGAAGCTGTAGCCACTCAGGACCTTGCAGATCAACAGGCAACACTGGCGGCTTTGGTAAGATTGATCGGCCCGTGAGAATCCCATTTACAGCCCTAACGGAGCCTTGGTTTACCACGGCCTGGGCACTAATGACTTAGACAGCTCCGATCTAAATCTGTCAGCCAGGGCTGGTGGCGATATTAAAGAACACTCTATTTATACGAAGCAGCAATTAGAGGAATGCTCGCCAATGGGCCACCGCTTCCAAGTAAATCCTCAGCTTTCCAAATGGTGCCATGCTCACAGTTATTTTAATCCGCTTGGAATTTCAGGGATATTAATGTGACGGGCCATTGCAGAGGATTAGCCAGGTTTATTTCTGCTGACATTTCAGAGAGCACACTCACGTTCCCAAGCCATGCCCACACGCCTCCCTGGCGCATCGCTGGGGGAGGCCATCGAGGGAGGGAGAAGCAGCTGCAATGAGGGTGAACCTGTCTCCCTTCAGCCCTGTCTCCATCTCTCTCTTCCTTCCCCTGCCTCCTCTGCTCTTTCTGCCCAGCTCCCTCCCAGCCCCTTCGGTCTCCCCTCCATCCCTGTTCTACCTTTTCCTTCTTGTTCTCTCCCGGAAACAAACTCGTGGATAGAGTTGCCAAATAAAATACAGGATGCCAGCTTAAATGTGAATTTCAGATAAACAAGAAGAATTCTTTCTTTTAGTATATGTCCCATGCACTTACGTTAGGACATACTTACACTAAAAATTTCTTTGTGGTTTATCTGAAATTCACATTTAACTGAGCATCCTCTATTTTTATTTGCTAAATCTAGCAATCCTACATGGGAAGAGTGAGTATAAAATAGAGAGGCCACTGTGGACAAAAAGTGTCCCACGTTAGTCTGCCAGTTAAATTTGTCCTCTGTCATTGTCCTCTCGAGAGAGTCCCCAGGCTCTGCGCATTCTGTTACTCAGCCCCTTACTTTCTGATTATTTTTCCTCCCCACTATATTGTGAGTCTCTTAAGGGCAAGGACCAAGCCTTATTTTTCTTTAGCTCTGACATCTGGGGTCAGAGAATAAATATTTATTGAATGAATGGGTGAAGAAAAGAATGACTTACTCCAAAACAAGGGTTTTGTCATTTCTTCAAGCAGTGTTGGAATTCGTTTTAATCCGGTGATAAGCCCCGTTAGAAGAGCAGCCCTTTCATCCCAGTTATAAACATCGCGGTTGCTGGCTTTCAGGAAAGGTCTGAGAGGAGCCGGGGTGGCCCTCAGGAGATGAACTGGCAGTCAGCAGCTGGTATGAACATACTTGAATATTGTAGCCACAAGTATGGCTGCATTGTTGCATATAGCAACTGCATATTAGTTCTGGAAACAGGAAAAATCATTATCACCCTGTCTGACAGGTAAGCAAACTGAGACCCAGAGAGGTTAAGAAGTTTGCCACTGGACACACAGCTAACAAGCAAGCAGCAGGGGCAGGTTTGAATCCAGACAGCATGGCTGGGGAATTCAGGTCATATTTCCTCTCCCAGTGATCACTATCTTTATTAAACACTTGGCATACCTGTGTGCCAGGCACTGTCCTAAGCACTTTCTTTAGATGTATGCAGCCCTCACAACAATTCTACGAAATACCTGCTCATCATTCCCACTTCACCAAGGAAGAAATTGAGCCAACCTGAGGCTTAGTTACTTGCCCGGGGTCATGCAGCTGGCAGGGGGCGGGGTCAGGATTGAACCCCTGACTGCAGTTTGTACCCTGACCCTCATGGGCATGCAGCCTCTGAATAAGGTCAGGACCCTCATTCCCAGTCCCACAAAGCTTATATTTTGGGGCTGCAGGATCTGGCCACTTGTTCATTCACCCAGGAGGTACCCAGAAAGCACTTGTGCCTTGTAAGGCTGACTGTGACAGATACCATGAGGGACAGAAAGGCGGATGGAACCCAGTTCCTACCTTCAAGTCGCTTAGCAGAGGAGAGAGGATCTGCACTATTCCCAAGTGCCAGTGTCTTATTCAGTCTCCAGAAAGTGTCATCTCCATCTCTTTGCTTCTCTACACCCCCAGCTCTAGCCTGGTGAGGAACCAGGTCGGCTCTTACGTGAACAATTAGAATAGACTCTTAACAGTGTCCTGGTCTCTCCAATCCATCTTCCACCTCCTGTTCCCCAAATCAGGCTATAGTAACCTCCTCCCCTGCTCAGAATCCTTTAACACTGCTCTAATGTGTTCTGACAACTTTCAAAGGCGCCTTTTACTAGTATGTCATCTCCATGTGCCCTGCGTCCTCATGCCCACAGCATGGAAAGCAGATGTGAGTGCATCTGTGCCAGTTGCAAAAGAGGGGGAGCCCTGAAGACTGAGGTCCTGCTCCTCATCCTACAGCCCCGCCCCTCACCCTGCAGCCCCACCCCCACCCTACAGCCCCGCCTCTTTCCCTGCCGCTTACCTGGCCATCCTGGGGAACCTGGGGCTGCAGGAAGCGGGGTCACAGCCAATGGCCTGGACAGTCAGGAGTGTACCCCATAGCCCAGCCTCAATGCCATTTGTGGTTTGGTTCTAAACTGCAGGATCCCTCCGTTTACTCTGCAAAGTCCTGTACTCCAGCCCCAGATTACTCCATGTCCCTGTGTTAGCTTAAGGGTTTCCAGCAGCGGGGCCAGGGCTGGTGTTTCTGAAAAGCCCAGCTCTCCCCTTAGGCTGGTGGTATCACCTGGCACCCTACAGAGGACGCTCCCAAGGTTGGAGAGAGCGCTCAAGAGGCTGGCTGGGAGGTGAGAGTCCAGGGAGGCAGGTGGAAGCCAGGGACAACAGCAGTGGCTTTGGAGGTGGCAGGAGTGGACAACATTAGAGGCAGATAAACCTGAGATGCTGGATGTGAGGGGCAATGAAGATGAAGTCCCAAGACAGGGTACAGGCGGGGGGGGGCAGTGTTACAAACTGAGCTAAGAAAAAAAACGAAAACACCCTCAACAGCCTTGAGAACAGGGATCGTCTGAGTTCTGTCCACAAAATCTGCTTACCTGCTTCTGGGTAACTTTGAGAGCAGGAATTGGATTTCAACACCTTCCTCTGGCAGACCATTTTGGTCACAACCCAGGAGCCATGTCTGGGTGTCCTCTGTTATCCGCAAAATATGGGGAGCCTCAAATCACCCCTCCTCTAGGGATCGTATCCCCCTGGAGATGGGGAGCATGCAGGCAGGACAGCTGGGGACGCTCAGGGGCTTCAGTAGTCGTCCCGGACTCTGAGCAGTGGGCTGAATTTCGGCCCTCCTCTACGACATGATTTGTGGTCAGGCTTAGACCAGACGGGCCTGCAGGGTGGGGCGCCATGCCTGACCTTGGGCAGATGTGGGGAAGAGCAGTGTGGGGAAGGGACAGCCCCCACTGCATGCCCGCACCAGATGGGCACTTAGCCTGCGGTCATGTTGCATGGTCATACCAAGCCTGGGAGGTAAGAATTACTGTCTTTACTGTAGAACTGAGCTAGCTGACCCTCAGACAGATAAAGGAGCATGCTCAGGTCACAGGGCAAGGCATGGCTGGCACCTGGCTTTAACTGGCTTTCCCTGGTTGTGGCTCCAGCTCTCAGTTTCCCCTCCTTCCCCACATGTATACCCACTATCCTCTGCTCTACCAGGCGGAATTGTTTCCAGGCCTCTCTAAATCAGTTATCTCTGGCTTCCAAGCATTCGCAGATTCAGCTCTCTGGCCTTTACCACTCAGGCAGTGCTTCCTGCAAGAAGCCTTCCAGGATCCCCAGGCTGACAGCGCCCCTTCCTCTACACTCTTGCCATGCCAGGCATCCTCATTTGATTATAACTGCTTGGTGACTTGGCCTGCCCCACTGCATCTAATGTCTTTCCCTTTCCCATATCCCCAGACCTAACACCTTCCCAGCACACAGTAGGTGTTCTATCTATGTTTGTCTGGGGAGTGTTTCCAAAGCCCACGTTCCTCCTCTGTACATTGAGGCTTGCAGCAGCCTGGTAGACAGCCTCTGGGCAGAGTCATGGGTCACCTCTATAAAAATTCAGGCCTTGCAGAGTGAGAATCTCTTGGTTTTCTGTGGCTTTGCTGAGACTGAGATACTGGGAACCCCATGATAGCCCATCTGGATGTGTGCAAATGTAGAAGTCAGAGTTTTTTATTGCTCTTTTATGAGTCTTTAGACAGTTCCCTCTAGAAATAGCAGACCACAGCAAGAACCCAGGAGTGTCCAGGGCTCAGCAAGGGACCAAAAGGGATGCAGGCGTGGCTCCATGACTTGCTGCTTGACCCAATATTGGGCCAGAGAAGGTTTAATGGAGCTCTGACTCTCCAACCTGAAGAATGGCTCATAACCCTCCCCAGCTTTGCTCCTTGGACAGAGCCCTGGTTCCTCCAGAGTGGGCCATGGAGGGTGTGGTGAATATCTGAACTCCATCTGAACCCAGCCAGGTGTGTGTGCTTGTGGAGTCCAGAGGCTGCTGATGGAGACAGCACTGGGTATGCGTGACAGGCCCGGGTTCAAGGCTGAGAGCTGCCTCTTCCTTGTCAAGCATTTGTGAGCAACTCTTGACTCTCCAAGTCTTAGTTTGCTCACCTATAAAATGGGAAACATAATACCAGAGTCGTAAAGAACGTAATGGAAGAGTGGAATTTAGAATGTGTTTGGGTGATTCAACCAGACTGCCAAGAAAGTTCCTCTGACTATATTAGAGAATTTAAATAAACACAGACTCTCTCAACTGATGAGGCCCTGACCTTGGCGTCAAGAATATACACAAGTGTGGACTTGATCCCTGCTTTCAAAGGTCTACAGTCTTGCAAGGGAGTCACAACTCGCACAGATCCGCAATCCCAGGAGCGTTTCCAGCGTGCTGTGTTGAGCTGAGGAAATGCAGAGGGGGTGAGGCCAGGTGCCAGAAACAGTCAGTGGGTGCCTGATGGAGGCAGAAGGGGCCTGGCTCATTCTTGAAGGAGAGGCAGGACTGGGGACAGCCGAGGCCTCTCAGGCAGCAGCTTGAGGACCAGTTCTGGGAGGTGGGACCAGACTTGGTCCCTCTCAGAAGAGGGACCTGGACAACAGAGAGGCTCTTAGCTGTCAGTAGGAAATTGTTTCCCATTTCTAGAAATTTTGTAGGGAGTGGAGGATGGGGAGTTGGAAAGCAAAGTCAAGGTCCCTCCCCCGACAATTCTACACAGGCCCAGGGAGGGGGGCCGGCACCTGCCTACCTTCCAGACTGCAGGCCAGAAGGAAATACCCTCAGGCCACTTTGAAGCCAGGTCCCCACGTCTGCCAATCCCTGCCGCCTTACCCAGAAAAGCCCCTGCTTTCCTGTGGTGGCAGTGTGGCCTAGTCAGTGCTGTCTGGGGTGTCCCTGTCAACATTAGCAGATTTTCCATCCACTAGACCACGCAAGTGTTCTGAAGGACAGAGAACACCCACCCTCCAAGACCTTCTCATCGTCTGGCTTGATTTAATTTCCTGGTGTGTATATTTTTAATATACTCATGAGAGAGCCTGTTGACTCTTTTACTTTTGGAGTTGATGCTTTCATTCAGAAAAAAAAAATGGGGTTGGTCTCCCTTCTCCTCACTCTAAACCTTTGCAAAAGGCAGTGAGCAGGTCATGGTAGGGACTGAGCTGCTGGGTCCAGGACAGAGCAGGGAATGTGGCTGGTGCTGTGGGCGTGAGGGCCACAAACCCTGGTGTCGGGCCCCTGTAGGCCTAAGACAGTTGACACCTCATGCGACCATTAGGATTTTGGGTGTCTCATCTTCAGCCAAGAGCAGGTCTTTCTCTCTCTTCCTCAGTTTCCCTCTTGCTGTCCCCTTCCTCACTTCCCCCACCCCACACAGGAGGTATTCCCTGCAGGAGTGAGCTCTGCTCTGAGCGTCGGCTTGGCTTGAGGGAAGGCGCCAAGCAACAGGTTCAAGGGGTCCCTGGCTGCATAGCTGGCTTCCTTTCGAAATTCTTTAGCTTGAGAATGTCCTCAATAAAACCAGACTAGGATTGGAGCACAACTCTTAAGTAACACTTAGCTCATGAGTGAAACCAGACAGCATGTAACGCTGTTGCTTCCACGTGGGGAATCTGGTTTTTAAATCAATTTGGAATTCCATTTGGGCGGAAAGTTGGGCTCCACCTTTGAGACACTGAGGCTGGGTGGGTTGGCCAGTGGGGGCTGGGAGTGCCAGTTGTGACAGAGATGGGGAGCTGCCACAGGGATGGAAAAGCCGGCAGGGAGACACAGCAAATGGGGAAATGGATATAGAAATCCAGTTTGGAAAATCACATTATGGGACAGCTCAAGCCAACCTGGGTTCAAATCCCAGTGCAAACCCTGAAAAGCAAACGATTTACTGTTCCTGAGCTTTGAGACAGTAAATAGCCTCTTTTGAGCCTTCTTAAGAAAAAGGAAAAAAAAGGAAAAGGAAGGAAGGAGAGAAGGAGGGAGGGAGGGAAGAAAGATTGATTCGTACCCCTTTTAGGCTGCTATAACAAAATAACTAAATGGGATAGTTTATAAACCACAGAAATTTATTTCTCGCAGTCTGGAGGCTGAAAATCCCAAGGTGAAGGTGGACTGGTGTCTGGTGAGGACCTGCTTCTGGCCCGCAGGTAGTGCCACTTTGCTGAATCCTCATATGATGGAAGGGATGAGGGTCTCTCTGGTGTCCCTTTTATTGGGACACTGATCCCATTCACGAGGGCTCCACCTTCATAAGCTAATCACCTTTCAAATACCACCTGCTAATGCCACCATCTTGGGAATTAGCATTTCAACACGTGAATTCTGGGGGGAGAAAAACATTAAAGGAAGGAAGGAAGGGAGGGAGGGAGGGAGGGAGGGAAAGCATCCTCTCTTCTCCAACACTACATGTTTTATTTAAAGTTGTATTTTTAATTCCTGGGAGGGTGAGAGTGAGTGATTACACACCTGTGCTCGATCACTGTTAATTTGTATTGTATCTACTTATAAAGCTCCATGTTAGTTAAATACCCATTACCTTAGAGCCCTAGAACAGGCCTTTTTATCTGCTGGACCATCATTTCACCATCTAACAAAAGTCGATAAGAGACAGAGTTGCTTTTTCTCAAGAGTCCACAGGGTGGAAAAGAAAGAGCAGGTGTGTTAGATTCTACAGACAAATCAAATCTAGAGCAAAGGCCAGCCAACTGTATGAACTGGTTTCTTCATGCAGTCGTTCCATTGGATGTCCAGGTATTCCCTGAGCCCTCTAGATCTCAGTCTTCTCATCTGTAGAGTAGTGGGTTTTCACCAAGGTCCTACACTGAGGTTGGGAGGATTATATACGGCAATGTAAGTGAAGGTGGGCCAGGTAGTGGCATCTCTTCAGCAGCCTCCCAGGCATGCCCAGAGCACAGCTAACAAGGGAGGGGAGAGGAGCTCATTCTAAGAAGATTGGTGAGTACCCTGCTGTGTGTTCTCTGGGATCTGCTATCGGGGCTCGTTAGTGGAGAGAGTGGACTGTGCAGTCAAACAGGAGAGAGTTTAGAGCCCTTCTCTGCCTCTAATGACCACTTTGGGCAAGCCTCCTAATCCCTCTGAGCCTTAGTTTCCCCATCCACGAAGCATCTCTGTATGGCAGGCACACTTAGAATGAGGCCAGGCATGTAATAAGCATCCACCGACTGACGAGTTGCTGCCTCACCACGGCTCTGAATCACATGTAACCAGAAATTCAGAGTCAAAATAAGAGTAAGAACGACGGAGTCGCCTGCTTGTTTTAGATTTGGCTCCAAGTGATTCACTGAAGCGCATGACACCATCCCTGGGCACCAGGTAGAGGACACGGTGAAATTTTAAAGGAAGCTTGGCTAAAGACAGAGTGATTAACTGCTCACGCAGGTCCTTCTTCCTTTCCTCCTCGAAAGCCACAAAAATCTAGCCAACTAGATGAAATTGTCATTATGTTGCATTGACACCCAACCCTGTTCCCATTAAATGCATTCATTAGCTAGCAAAAGTTCAATAAAGCCCCTTTTGATAGCTACTCACTTCTGCCCCCTCTCTGCTTTCCCTATCAAAAGACACCCCCAAGTTTCCATGCAGTCGTCAAGCCTTCTCCACCAGTGTCTCCCCAAAGCATTACTTCCGAGGCTGGAGCTCCTGCAGAATGGAGAAACTCCCTTTAGAAAGGAATAAATAGGGCCCATCTAGACATCTTTCTTGCCATGGCTCCACCGAGGACTGAAGGACAAAACGAAGAGGCTCCTGAGACTTTCTTTAAATGTTACTTCAACTCTTAGCTCCTCTTTGACAGCAAATGGATTTCAATGATGCCAAACCCGTGAGCAGGAAACATGGAATTTATGCCTTAAATTTCCCCCACTCACCAGTGATTCGGGTCTGTTTACGCCGCCAACAAATCATTGCGCTGGTGACGTTAAGGCACAGGGAGCCATGGTTTGATTTCTCATAGAAAAGCTCCCCATTCAGGGCGGCTCTCCAGGTGTGCTCTAGCACAAAGGCTCTGATATTCTGATGATTTCTCATTGAAGCCCAGAGTCAATCATACAGCTTTTGAGGTCCCTTCTGCCTGCCATGTTCTGCCCCACTCTGCCTGAATGCAGTGTCGCTGTGGGGGAAGCCTGTGGAGGTCAACACCAGAACCGTTGGGCCACTGGCTAGCTGAGGTGGCCTTGGATGGGGCCTCACTCTGCTTTCACAGGGTTGCTCTGGGGATGAAATGGAAGGTGAATTTCCTAGGAGCCGTGGATGAAAGTTGTCACCGTCTTGTCTGTGCTGTCTGTCTGTTTCTGCCTGCTTGCTTCTTTGATGTTGTAGTCTGAATCACAGCTGATGGTCATGCTAGAAACTTTTAGAATGTTCTTTCTGCTCAAAGGACTAAATATTAATTTCTGTTACCTACATTTTTTCCAGGAGGATTTGCTTGTGCTTATCTGCATAGTGAGCCTCCAGATTCTATGGGAATGAACTAAAGAAGCTTCTGGCAAGGCTGGCAGCCCCTGGAGACCCAGGGCATGAAGAAGGAAGCCCCTCCATCTTCTAAAGATGGTTGAGAGATACCCAGTTTGGCTGGAAGAGTATCACTGTAACTGGATCAATTATATTAAAACACAGAATTCCGTGGTCTTAATCTGGTTTCTGTTCTGGAAGCAATGATGACATATGCCGAGCTCTTGGCTAAGAAGACCTTTATGTTTCTCTGATAAACCTTGGGTAATAGGCCAGGTGTGGTGACTCATGTCTGTAATCCCAGCACTTGTGGGAGGTTGAGACAGCTGGATCACCTGAGTTCAGGAGTTCGAGACCAGTCTGGCCAACATGGCAAAATCCCATCTCTACTAAAAATACAAAAGTTAGCTGGGTATGGTGGTGGGGGCCTATAATCCCAGCTACCTGGGAGGCTGAGGCAGGAGAATCGCTTGAACCCGGGAGGCAGAGGTTGTAGTGAGCCAAGATGGTGGCACTGTACTCCAGCCTGGGCAATAGCGTGAGACTCTGTCTCAAGAAAATAACAAAAAGAAAAAAATCTTGGGTAATTATGGCAGAAGGTGAGCCTCATGTGCCTCTGGAGAAATGGCTGCAATATGGAGAAAACTCTCACCCTCCACCTCCGATCCCCCTGCTGCATAGCGGGTATGCTTGACAACGTTTCCAGAACCTTATTTCGTTGAAAGCAAGAGTTGTGGAAAAAATACAACAACCCCTGCTAATATTAAAAATAGCTAATAATTTACACATTACGAAATATATGTTATTTAATTTTCACAAAAGCCCTGTGAAATAGTCATTTTTATCCTAATTGTGCCCAAGCTGAGAGGAGGAAATGGCAGCTGAGAGCATCCCACGCCGGCTGTGTGATCCAATTGGTTGTCTTTGTGGCATCAAGGATCCTGCTGGGCTCCCTGATGTGTAGGACTGAGCCTTGGGAAATAGACACACACATGCCTTCATCCAGGAGGGAGGCAGTGGGTCAGACAGGGAGGCCAAGTCACTATTAGCTCTGCTTCTGTGAACCTGAAGCTGTGGTGGTTCAGGAAGGTGCTCATCAGCTTTCCTGATGCCGGACGTGGACCGACAATCCAGCCTCAGCTCTAGACATGGTCACCTGGGAGGGAGGCAGAAAGGAGGAAATGGGGTTGGTTCAGTAACCACATGACCAAATAGGGGGCCCTAGGCTGGCCCTCCCACTGACGGTGGAAAGGTGAGGGAATCTCTCCTCTCAAAAGCTGTTCATGGCTCGCAGTTGCGTATGGAAGGAAGTCTGCACATCTTAGCTGTTTCTGAGCCAGACCTGATTCTACCTTTCCATTTGCAGATGTGGAAACTGAAGTCTGGAAAGAGGTGTCCAAAGATAATAGAAAAGAAGGCATCAGACTAGGTCTCCAGTCCCAAACTCAAGGCTATTCAGGTGCTGCCCTATCCAGTCCTTGGCCCTGACCTACAAGACCCTCACTGACCAGTCAAGGCCCCCCGCACTGCGCATTTCCCCAGGGACAGGGCTGTGTGTCTCTGCATCCCCGATGGCTGCCCAGCACAGGCTGATACCCTGGGCTCCATACATGCTTACTGGATGGATGGGTGGATCTGACTCGGGGAAATGTCTCTTCCTCAGCAGCTTCCTTCACACACGTGTCCAGGGACAAGGCTTCTTCTCTGGGACCACGTCCAGAAACCAGCTTTCGGGCTAGGAGGGCTGGTGGTCACCTAGGGCTCTGGGGAAGGTGGTTAGCAGGGAGGAAGCAGGGACAGAAAAGGAGTGCTCTTTGTCTTTGGGTGCAAATGACGGAAATGGACTGGGGGTGACTTAAGGCAGAGGGAGGACTCAGGAAAGGAATCCTGGGCATCCACAGAATAGAAGCAGAGCAGAGCCTCTGGACCTACATAGCTTCGGAGACCTCAGAAGATGGAGTCGGTGGGAGGTCTCTCTGGAGTGTGCAGTTCTGGCACACCCGGACGCCAAATAGCCAGTCTCTGTGGGTTTCATTTCAGTTTCAAATCTGCGGAAGAGAGACTGTGATTGCTCCAGCTTAGGTCACGTGACCACTCCTGGCCCAACCAGCTTTTGCAGGGCTGCTGGGTGCCACTTGCAAATCTTGGGAGCAGTCCAGAGAAAGGGAAGGCCTGTTTCATGGCAGGATGTTGATGTCTAATACTTCTTGAGTCCCCAGTTATATTGTCCATTCCTGGAAAATGCAAGCTGTGGCTGACGTTTTTATATCTGAAATGCCTCTCCCAGAGCAAAGCAAATTTGCTTCAACCCCAAAATATAGGCACGGGAGCCCTAGAGATTTGGCAAGGGGATGTGAGAGCTTTTCTTTCTCTGTTTCCATAACTGCAAAAACCTACAACTTAAGGTACTATACGGGCAGAGCAATGTAATCTATTTTATAGACAGACCAGTCAAAACATACATTTCACTGGCCCTGGGAGCCAGTGTAAAAAATCCATGTGGCTTTGAATTGAGGGGGAAGTGGTGTGTGTGTGTGTGTGTGTGTGTGTGTGTGTGATGTCTTCAAAACCCATCAACACATCCAGACAGGCATGGGCACCGATAAAGGAAATCACACTTATTATTTGAATGTATGCCACTTGGAAATGTTCTTCATTATTAATAATAATTAATAAATAAATGGTTCAGAGAGTTCTAATTTTCTCTTGCTATCAGAAATTAGCATATTTTTTCAGTTTTCCTAAATTGCTACCTTTTTGATAATGTGTATATAATTACTGATTCCACCCAAACTCACTCTTTGTTCCGCTGACTGACTTTGCCTGCATGCTGTCAGATGCTGGTGAGGTTTTTTAAAGAACTGTTATGATTGATGTAATTAAACCAAGATAAGACGTACATTTTACTTTTCCTCCCCTTTTCTTTTCTTCTTCCCCCCCTCATCACAGCAGAGTTGAGGGAGAGGGAGAGAGACAGAGAGAGAGAAAGAGAGAGAGAGAATTAGTTGTCTCTGATTTGCTGGAGGTGCTTTACCAGAATGCACCATATCTGCATTTTGCTCAAAGAACTTAATAAAACACCCACAGCAAACTTCAGGCTGCATTGTTCTCGTCAATTACTGTTGTGGCCTCCGGTTTCTCCTCGTTAATTGCTGCGAGCAGGGAAGCTTTACTCAGTGTGCAGTGTACCCAAGCATGTATGGAGTTTAATGAATCATACTAACTCTGCACTCCAAGCAATTAGGTAAATCTAGCTGTTAGTTAGTGAGGCATAAAATAAATTTAATCTCTCTTCTAAAAAATCAATTATAGTGCTGTAATGTATAATTCAATTTGGGTCATGCTACATAAATTTTCTGTTTTTAGTATGTTTTTAAACTGGTTGTTATTCGATTTTGCAAGCTCTGTGTGTGTGTGTGTGTGTGTGCATGGTGTGTGTGTGTGTGTGTGTGTGTGTGTGTGTGTGTGAAGACTGAAGGATAAAGGAAAGGGGAAATTCCAAGGAAGTCTGGATTTATTAAGGAAACTGTGTCTGGAAGGTTCTCTGTCCATTTGATTCTGTAAGTATTACTTGAGCTCCTACTGTGTGTGTACTAGCTTCATGGAAGATAGAAGGTACAAAAAATTACTGCCTCCAAGGAGCTTATGATCTAATTGATACTGCAAGACCTAATCAAGTAGAAAATTAGAAAATAATCGGTGAAACTGGTGGGGTCACACACAGGTAATATATAGAGATTGGAGAAATAATTGGGGCTTTCGAATCTGGACACCTGGGCTCTAATTTAAACTCTGTTACTGACTAGCTCTGTGACCTAATACAAATGACAACCTGTCAGCAACTTAGTTTCCTCATCTGTAAAATAGTCTCAATGGTTGCTTTCTCCCTGTGCTTTTGAGATAGATTGGTGTAATACCGGCTGGGAGCACACTTTTTCATATTTTGAATCTGCTACCTGACTAGAGAGGAGTGGATGGCAGTATCTGACATCTCCAACACCCAGTAAGCACCTGAGGAGGGTGGAGACCACGTCTTTTCTTCTCCTGCTTTGTCCTTGGCACATGGCCCAGTGTGCAGACAGAATGCCCAGATACAGAAACAGCAGCATGAGAAGTGAATGGTACAGGTCTGGATGGGTCAGAGAGGGGACAATTAAAGATTTAACCAATGATAGGTAATTTATCCAGGGCCACTTTGCATCATGTTCTATGTTCATACTTTTTTTTTTCCCCCAAGATGGAGTCTTGCTCTGTCGCCCAGGCTGTAGTGCAATGGTGCAATCTCGGTTCACTGCAACCTCTGCCTCCCGGGTTCAAGCAATTCTCCAGCCGCGGCCTCCTGAGTAGCTCGGATAACAGGAGTGCGACACCATGCCTGGCTAATATTTTTTGTGTTTTTAATAGAGACGGGGTTTCACCATGTTGGCCGGGCTGGTCCCTAACTCCTAACCTCATGATCTACCCACCTCAGCCTCCCAAGGAGCTGGGATTACAGGAGTGAGCCACCGCTCCTTGCCTATGTTCATGCTTTATAAAACATCATCTCTGGTCCTCAGAATAGCCCTGTGTGGCTCTTCTTAGATGCAGGTGAGGAAGCTGACCCTCACTGAGGTTAATCCACTTGCCCGGGGCCACACAGTGAGCAGGAGATGGAGTGGAATTTGAACTCAGGACTCCCTGTTCTCTTGATAGACAGGGTTAGGAAAGATGAGAGAAGGCCAGAAGGAGTCTAGAAGTCACACCAAAGTGCTTCTGCTAAGATTCTGAGCCTAGAAACTCCCTCCCAAGGAAGCCTCCAGAAAGCTCTTCATCCCCCTCTCCCCACCACTCCCGCCTCCGTCTGCCCATTTGATTTTGTTAATGGAATTCTTAGGAAAAATTACACACCGTTACATTTCCTTGCTAATCTCCCAGCAACAGCCATGGTACCGAACATTATTAAAATAGTTAAGACTCCATCCCAGCTGTCTCTTTCCAATTTTCTTGCTTCTAGGGGGTGCTCAGCAAAGCGGTGAGCAGGCTTACCTCCTGAGCGCTTCTGCACCGCCAGGCCAGCACCGCGATCGAAGCCAGAGCTCCTGAGACCCCCAGGGCCACTTGGCGTGTGCACAAGCGCATACACTGTGCGGGCCACGGAGAGGGGACAAAGGTGTAGGGATTGCTGAGAAGTGGGATTCTCAAACAGGGTCCTGAGGGTCCGCTGGGAGGCCGTGGGCAATCTGCTTCCGTCTCCAGGCCTCAGTTATCTTAAACCACCTGCTGGTTCCCTTACCAGCTCTGAGGCTCTCTCCGCGTGTGTTCTTTGTGACTCTAAGAACACTCTTGCCCCTGGCTGCGTTAGAAAATGGAGGCTCTGGGGTGCATGCGGTGTTACTATCTAATAAGCCGTGAGCTGCACAGCACCATCGGTTGACTCACTTTGCAGAGCCTATGGGTCATTAAAAAAAGAATGTCTAAACTAGTGAGAGTGAAGTCGCTTCCACAAAATGATTCCCATCACAAAATAAGCCTCTAATTAGCAGAACATCTCACCCAGCCGAAGCACGACTTTCACAGACATATACCCAGTGATGTTAATTATGAAATGAATTTGCACATGCATGATTTATGGGTCTTTGACTTTAAAGAGAAAAAAAAATCAGCTGCCGACTTTACTTATGCTTTCTGCCCTCTGAGAGAATTCACGAGAGGGAGAGATACGGTGGACCGTTTCAGTGTTTCTTGGAATCTTAAGGTCCCTTTCAGTGACTTTTGTGCTTTGCTTACATCAATCAGCTAAATATTTATTGAATTCTCAATTGCCCAGCACAGAGGCGGGGGCTGGGGAAAATGGGGATTCAGGATGAGTCACAGTTCTGTGCTATGTTTAGATGAATTATGTCCCCTCGGAGGGATCTTGTAAGAACACAGGGTCTACCTTCCTAATTTTGCAGAGAAGGAAACTGAGGCCAGAAAGGAGACTACATCCCTGGGAATAGTGCAATGACTCAGGAGACTCAGGACTGGTGGCCCAACTCTGGCCTCATGTCCCAGCTGGGTGATTCCATTATATCCCAATCAATAATAACAGCACTTTGCCAGGCCCTGGAGCAATAAGGAACTTTTTTTTTTCTGGAGACGGAGTCTTGCTCTGTTGCCCAAGCTGGAGGGCAATGGAGTGATCTCGGCTCACTGCAATCTCCGCTTCCCAGGTTCAAGTGATTCTCTTGCCTCAGCCTCCCAAGTAGCTGGGACTACAGGTGTGAGCCACCACGCCTGGCTAATTTTTGTATTTTTAGTAGAGACAGGGTTTCACCATATTGGCCAGGCTGATCTCGAACTCCTGACCTCAGGTGATCCACCCGTCTTGGCCTCCCAAAGTGCTGGGATTACAGGCGTGAGCCACCGCACCCGGCCCAATAAGGAAGTTTCTAGTCCAGTGGGACAGATGAGACACAAGAACATGAGTGCATGTAGGCATGCGTGGGTGTACAAAGATGCACACACACGTGCATGCATTCACACTCACTCATACATGTCAAACACCCCGGCAGAACCTAAGAAGGGGAGTGAACTGCAGGCTCTGCAGAACAGAGCTCCAGGCACTCTGAAGAGGGGGTCCTTAGACCCCTCCAGGAGCTCCTGGAGGAGGCAGTCCATGGTCAGGCCTAGGGAATTTAGACAGGTAGAGAGGAGGGGGAGCTCCTGCAGGAGACCAGTGTGGGTCAGGAGCATTTTGGAGGTGGGAGGAAGGTGCCTCTTGTCCGTTTGTGTTCCCAGCATCTCCTTTTGCCCATGTACCTCATCTTGCTGTGGTCAGCTGCGGGGCACGTGGCTGCAGACCCACAGCGAGTGACAGGGACAGCTCTTGGCCTTCTGAACTTCAAAGGGCATAAAGTACATAAAGCACCTTTGGAGGAGATGCTTGCTAGCTCCCTTTGATCTCCACCTGCGAGGAGATATACGGCAGGGAGGGGAGGAGTCTTGGATGCAGAGTAGAAAATAATGAAAGAGAGAGAGATGCTGAGAAGCAATTGAGGGAGCGGCAGGTATTGGTTCTCTGAGCAGGGTGGAGCCTCACCCCACCCTTCTAACCCGCTGTGTACCAAAGGAAGCTAGAAATGCTAGACCCGACCCCTTAGATAGGCTTAGGGGAGGCACCATTCTCCGGACCACAACCGCATTCACAGCAGCACTGGGCTGAGGCAGGGCAGTAGAGTTTGGCTGGATGTTGTGTCTAAACAGAAAAGACCAGGGATTCTGTGGCATCCCCCCGCTGAGGGTCTCAGCAGAGCAGACATTACCTGTGCCTTCAAGACTCAGGCTGGCAGCCTGGCAGAGGAGAGGGCACAGCAGCGGGTGGCTGGCCTTAGCTATGTGTGGGTGGCAAACCCCACAGCCATTGCCTTCATCAGTGTTAGCTCAGCCCCTGGGAGGAAGGGGCCAGGAGAACCCTGACCTGACTGAGGAAACACTGCATTGATGGAGATGATAAGAATTGACCAGCTAATATTTCTGCCAAAGTAGATTCTAAATTGATTTAAGGTAATTGATTTAAGAGAAGCCAAGAGAGAGAGATAAGCACTTCAGTCTGTGGCCTAAAAGCTCCATCCTCAGTGTTTGCTTGAAGGGTGGTAAGCTGCAGAAATGGCAGGGAGGGGGACTGCAGATGACCTTGTTGCCTGGGGATTCTTGAGTGTCCCCAAAGCCCCCATAGCTTGACCAGGCCTTCTTTTAGGGTGGAAGGATGGAAAGATAAAGAGCCCTGGATACTCTAGGATATAAAGCAGCTCTCGCTTTGCTGTGCCTCAAACTGGCTGTGTGACCATGGGCAAATGGCTCAGCCTCTCTGTGCCTTAGTTTCCCATTTGAAAACAAAGGATGTAGGCTTGATGATCTCAGAGGCGCTGGTTTTCCATCTTCAGAGTGCCTGACAACGATGGGAGAATTGGGTTAAAATGCAGGTTTCCTGATCCAACAATCCTCAGAGATTTGTACTTGAGGGCCTGGGGTGACTTGAAGAACTGCTCTTCTTTCCCCGAAGAATGCCTTTCTGCTGCTCTGGCTTCACGAAACTTCCTTCTCCTCCCTCCTCCCTGCTTCCCCCTCCTTCCCCTCCCACTTCTCCTCCTCCTCCTTCTTCTTCTTTTCCTTCTCATGACTTATTTATTATCCACAGCTTTCTCCTGCTTACAAATTTAAAAGAAGACATAGTAAACATTTTCAAGCATGGCAGCATAGAAAGCAGAAAGCTCTTTATGCCTGTGACCCTCCCCCCAGATCACAATAGTGCTTCAGCTCACGATGGAAATTGGTGCAAGTTCTTTTAGGCTGACTGATGGCGCCATGAACGCCATGGCAACCCCTGCGACATGCACGTACACCTCTGGATGGCCTCCCGGAATTAGAAAATCTGAAGTAACGGGAAGACCATGAAAAGGGAAGGATGATCAACTCCTGCGGTGCCTAAGTACCTTGAGACATTCTTCCGTTGTTTCTTATTCTGACTTCATTTGATAAGGCCATTGGCCTTTGTAACCGACCTTGGTCAACCTCATGACTCCAGACCCTACGACCCCCTCCCAGCTTTCAAAAAACTGCCCTAAACTGTAACTTCTGTAACATTCCACTGCCCTCCCCAAACCTATAAAACCAGCTCCTAACCCACTGCCCTCCGCTGACTCTCTTTTTGGACTCAGCCCACCTGCACCCGGGTGAATAAACAGCTCACATAAAACCTGTTTGGGGAAGTCTCTTCAATCAGTGCGTGCATTTTAATAATTGGCATACAAATAACTAAGGATAAATATATATTTTTAAAAAGTCTAGTTATATCATATGTATTATTTTATAATTTTTTCTCCCCAATGAACAGTGTATCTTATCCTCATTGCAGACCCCTATATGACAATGACCACGTGCTTTTTCACAGCTGCGTAATACTCCATAGAATTAATTCCCATTTAGGCATTGTCTAATTTTTCACAGCCACAAAACGGCACTGCAACAAACATCTTGCACAGATGTCTCAATGTACTCGCATAGGTGTGGGGTACATTCCTAGAAGCAGAATGCTGGAGGAAAAGGCATGTTTTATATTTAGCTTGTATGGCATTTCCAATTTGGCCTTCAAAATTGATTTTTCCAACTTACCCTCCCATCCATATTTTGTGAGTAGCTGTTTCTCCATACACAGCCTCTGCCAACCTGGGGTGTTATCTATTTTTAACTCTTTGCCAAACATATTGGCAAAAGGATCTTTTTATTATTTCCTTTTTATTTTCCTTCATGACTGATGAGGTTGATCCGTTTGGGGCAATTCTTTGAAGTACCACGTCATAACCTTTGTTCATTCTTTTTCTCTTACGTAGGTTGACAAATCATGTTGCTGGGCGTTTTACACCGTTGAGAAGTGCAGCAGTGGAAGAGACTCAGACAAACACGGGCACCCTGTCCCCAGACTCCCAAGCTGTCCAGCTCTCGGGTTACAGCAAACCTGCTTTGAGCCCCGGGCTTTAAAGAGCACTCGCATCCCCAGAGCAGAACTCTTCATGAGGGCCTGTGCTTTCCGCCATGTAGAAGGCAGGATCACAGGCTGTGTTTATCCAGGGCCTGCCCTCCTGGGGGGCACATGCTCTCAGGCTGTAACTGCATTCAGAAAGAACTTTGTTAAAGGATGATGAGGCCCGGCAGGAAGGGGTGTGGGTGAGGCCCAGAAGCAGGGCTGGCCAGAGAGCTGGGCCCACAGGCAGAGCCCTGAGCTGTAGGTAGGTGGCTGAGGGTCAGGCCCCAGCTTCACAGTTGATTCTCTTTGAGACGCTGGTTTAAGTAGCCATGGCCCTTGGTTTTCTCACTTGTAAAAATGAAAACAGTGATGTCAATGTCAAGGGCCTCTTATGAGACTCCAGTGAGACTGTGTACAAATAAAACTGGAGCCTTCTCTAACTGTAAGTTGTGAGTTCTGAATGTTGATGCCAGAAATTCCACCACTACATCATATCCCTAATGGCTTGTGTACAGCAAAGGCAGACTCCCTTCTGCAAGAGGCCACACCATCCTTTGTTAACTGTGCCACATATAACACAGACAGTGGTTAAGAGCATGGGCCTTGGAATTGCAGAGAGCTGTGTTCAGAGCTGTGTTCAAGTTTATTTACTGGCTGTGTGACTCTGGGCAGCTTACTTAACCCCTCTGAGACACAATGTTCTTCTCCATAAAGTGGACATAACCACTTCTTGGTTTACATAAGGAGTTAATGAGCTATGTGTTGAAAGTCTGGAGCCAGGGAAGGGTTCAATAAATATCAGCTATGTTATTATCATCCTTAATCATGATAAATTATTAACAATCCTGATTTAACCACAATGGCAAGATGCTCTCTTCCTCTCTCATTGTGAGCTTGTTGTGAGAGGGCTCCCAGAGGACCCAACCCATCCCATTCATCTCTTATGTCATCAACCACAGAGTCCTGCAAGCATAGATCCTGCTTCCTGGTGTTTGCTCTTGACACTGGGCTCCCTGTGAATGAAAAGGTCCCCTTCATGGCATAATTTGATGAGATCTGAAAAAGTTTTCTGCTGCCTCTTCTTCTGCCGTCTGCAGTGGTGATGGAGACCCCAGCACTCCTGGAAAGCCTCACACTGGAGTTGAAATGCGTATTTGATATCAGGAAACTGCTTCAGGACTCTCAGCTATGAAATATGTCCCACGGTGCTGGCCCCTGCCTTCTCCCTGGAAGATTGGGGCAGAGTGTTGAAACTCTCTGTGTCTCAGTTTCCTCCTCTGTGAAATGGGGGCGTAACAGTGCTTTCCTCAGAGGGGTGGAAATGAGAGAGAGCAGCCAGCATGGCTTGGTCCACAGTGAGTGCCTGCTAAGTGCCAACAGCCAGGAGTGCTGCCTCCTGGGGGGTGTTCTCCGCCCGGTCCTGGTAGATGCTCGGTCTCTGCGAGTTCCTTTCTCTGATGTCTTAGTCCACCTGGTCTGCTGTAACAAGAATACCATCGACTTGGTGCCTTGTAAACAACAGAAATTCATTGCTCACAATTCTGTAGGCTGAGAAGTCCAAGGTCATGGTGTCAGCCTACTCGGTGTCTGGTGAGGGCCTGCTTCGTCATCTGGAATCTCTTTCATAAAGGCACCAATGCTATTCATAAGAACTCTGCCCTCATGAGCTAATCACGCCCAAAGATCCCACCTCTTCATCTACTGCATTGGGAATTAGGTTTCAATGTATGAATTTTGGGGGGACACAAACATTCAGACCACAGCATCTGACTTCTTACCCCCCATCCTCGACCTCCTGAGTAGATTAGATGCCCTTACCCATCTCTCCCTGGAAGCCCTCTACACCTACCCCTGTGGGGCAGGGTGGGAGCAGAGGAGGGGGACATGGGGGTGGGGATGCTCATGTTGGACGCTCAGGAACCTCCCTGGAGGATCCTTCTGGGGCAGCACTTTTGCAATCAGGGCTGTGGGGGAGGCTGGGAAGCCTGAGGCAGGGCAGGTCCCCACTGGAGAATGAGGGCACCAGGGAGTATGGTGGGGAAGAGCTGCTCCAGGAGGAAGGGAGGGAAAGGGGGATGGGGGAGGGGAGTGGAGAGAGGAGGGAAAGGGAGTGAGGAGGAAAGGGAGAAGGGAAGCAGGAAGGAAAAGGAAAGGGGAAGGGGAAAAGAAGGGAAGTGGAAAAGGGGAAGAGAAGAAGAAGGAAGAGGAGGGAAGGGGAGGGGAGAGAAAGAGGAAGGGGAAAGGGAAGGGGGAAGGGAAGGGGGGAAGTGGGAAGGGAAGGGGGAAGGGAAGGGGGAAGGGAAAGGGGAAGGGAAGGGGAGGGGAGAGAAAGAGGAAGGGGGAAGGGAAGGGGAGGGGAGAGAAAGAGGAAGGGGGAAGGGGAGGGGAGAGAAAGAGGAAGGGGGAAGGGAAGGGGGGAAGGGGGAAGGGAAAGGGGAAGGGAAGGGGGAAGGGAAGGGGGAAGGGAAGGGGGGAAGGGAAGGGGGGAAGGGAAGGGGGGAAGGGAAGGGGGGAAGGGAAGGGGGGAAGGGAAGGGGGAAGGGAAGGGAGAAGGGAAAGGGGAAGGGAAGGGGGAAGGGAAGGGGGAAGGGAAAGGGAGAAGGGGGAAAGAAAGGAGGGAGGGGAAAGGGAAGGGACTTGGAAAATCCTGGCCACAGTGTCCTAGAATGGCTTCTCATCAGCTTTTCCCACCCAAGATGTGGCCCTTTGGGCTCATCATTTTCTGGACCTCAGTTCCTCAATCTGTAGAATGGGAACCCTGAAGTGAGGGGATGATGACTGCTCCAAGTGGCTTTGGGAGACCAACACCAGAGGCGATGGGACCACATGCAGAATTGCTGCTGAGGAGAGGAGGCTGCCGTGGGTGGGAGCCGGGTTGCTGTTTCCTGAACCCCAGCCCTGCTGGCTCTGTGGTTACTGGTATGAGCCTGGCACGTCCCGGCTCAGGGCCTTGGTACTGGCTGTTTCCTCTGCCTGGAAATCTTGTCTCTTCCAGGTAGGTACATTTGTTTACCTCCTTGTGTTTGCGCTTGGATGTTATCGCCTCAAAAAGTGCTTCCCTGGGCACACCATTTAGCATATTGTGTGCAGATGCACAGGTGCACGCACACACACACACACACACACACACACACACACTCCCTATTCCCTCCCCCAGCTTCGTTTTCCTCTTAGCATTGATCACCGCTGGATATACTAATTACTTGTTTGATCGTTTGCTGTCTGCCAGTCTGTCCCCCCAATGACAATCTTCTCCTTATCTCTTGCCAGGTAACATACTTCCTGGAAATTTAGCAGCTTAAAACAGCCAGGCTTTTATTATTTCTCCCAGTTCTGTGAGTGAGGAGCCCAGGCATGTCCCAGCTGGGTGGCTTTTCTGCCCCACATGCTGTTAGTTGCAGGTGCTTTGTGACATTCAGCCAGTGGCTGGGCTGGGGCATCCAGGATGGCCTCACTGGCCTATCTGCTGCTTTGATGGGGACAGCAGGAAGGCCAGGCTCAGCTGGACTGCAGCATCTACACGTGGCCTCTCCAGCACATCTGGAGTCAGGCTTTTTCCATGGCGGCCCAGGGCTCTTAGGTTGAGTGTTTTCAGAGGCACAGACAGAAGCTGCAAGTGACCTAGCTTCAGAACATCACTTCCTACTCATTCTATTGGTCACACAAGTCACGAAGACCAGCCTGGATTCGCGGGGAACGGAGTAGACTCCACCTCTCAAAAGGAGGAACGTTAAAGGGTTTGTGGCTGTCTTAAACCTACCATCACAGGCTTCACCAGGGCAGGGTCTTGGGAGTGTTTTGTGCACTGCCAGTTTCCGAGCACCTGGCACAGAGTAGGTGCTCAATAAACATACTGAGTGAGCAAATGACTGAACAAATGTAATCTTTACAGTCCATGCCAAGCCCACCTCTCCCTGGAAGTCCTCCACACCTACCCCAGGCTATGGGTCCTCTCCCAGCTCAGCCTCCACCCCTCACCTGCTCTGCCCTCCCTCTGGGCCTGGGGCTCTTTACCTCTTTATAGAGATGACCCTAGAAACCAAGCATCGAGTTTCCTGGGGCAAGTGTGGGTTCTGCATCATGCAGAGGGGATTCGAACAGGAGTTCCTAACTGTATGTATGGCATAGGTGCATTTTAATGTATAATGGTTCACACATCACAACGACCCATAAGGTAAATATAGCTATCCCTTTCATAGAAGAGGAAACTGAGGCCCAGAGAAGTTGAATCATTTTTCTCAGCTCACCCAGCCAGCCCGAGTCTAGCTCAGTGTCTCCACAGCAGCAGGTGCTCAGTGGCTCTGTGGACTGACTGTTCCATCCCTACACTGCTCATGTGAACACGAGGTGCCCAGCGCATGTGAACACGAGGTGCCCAGCGCATGTGAACACGAGGTGCCCGAGGCCTCCCCTTGAAGTTCCAGAGCACACTAAAGCAGGGCTTTGGGGCCTCACGTTTCCTTTCTCTCCCCTGGAGACGACTGAAATGCACTGGCAAGAGAGCTGGGTTTAATATTCATGAACCAGCCCGGCATGAGTGATTAGCTGACTCCTGTTGGAGGAGGAGGAATCATTGAATAAGGTATTTACATAACAAGTTAATGCTGCCACCAGCCGCCTCTGGGGCTCCTCTGCGGGTCTGTCCTCCACCCCTCTGCTTGCCCACGTTGTGCTTCTCCTCAGCTGTCTTGGATGGCCAAGGAGGAAGGGCAGTGGCTCTGCACCCCTCTGCAATTGGGGCTGCCGTCTGAATGATGACATTATTTAGGGAACAGAATTCCCGTGCCTGGGAGAGCCTGTAATGGGATGGCTGGTGGCCTGCCACTGGGAGGCCGGACCCCTAAATGAAACCCTTCAGCAGACTCTGAGAGCTCACAAGGGGAGGCTGAGACTGGGTTTTTGACATGGGCCTTCTTCCCCCAAACCCTCAGGAGACCTCGGGCACATTCCACCCCATTTCCGGGCTTGTCTCCTTCGCAGCAACATGCAGGGCACCGGCCGACCCTCTGCGGTCTAGGACTGAATTCCAACAGCCTGCTTGAAGGCAGCAGGCAAGGGAAGGAGCCAGTGTGCGGGGCCATTGGAAAGAGAACTCCTCTTGTGGCCCTAAAGGAGAGGGAAGGCACTGTTTCCATGCCTTCCTCAAGAGCTGCCTTTGAGGTTTCCTCTGGTCGGTGCTCACTTGGGGTCTGGGAATCAAAGGTTGTTAGCTCATAATCACCTCGTTCATGGCTGCCTGGGAGGGGTGCTGCGTGTCTGACCCCGGGCACGAGGAACACCAGCCAAAGCCTTCTGGCTGCAGTTAAAAGGGCTCAGTGGCCTCTCCCTGAAGCTGAAGTACAAAGATGGGCCAGGATTTTCAAGGGGAATGGGAGGTATTAACCCTTGGGGTGCCAGCCCCACTGTAAACGCATTCACGACAGCATTATCTCTGTCTCTGGAATGGTGGATGGTATCCGGCAAGGGCCAGAAGAGCCTGGTTCTTCTTGCTCAGATGCAGAAGGGCAGACCCTGGAGAGCTGTACCTTTTCTCATTTGCATGACCTTTCTGCAGAGGGAGCAGGATGACAGAGCTCCCCTCACAGGGCTTGTGTGAGGATGGAGTTGCTGTTTGTTACATGCTCAAAACAGATCTAACTCCCCAAGCAGAAACCTGGGATTTCTTCCGAAAAGATCGCGGGTCACAATTATCAACACTTGAGTTCTGGCCTCTTTTTGTAGACTAACCTCCTGAGAAAGCTTGGGTGCCTTTCGTGACTCTGAGCTTTAGTTCTTCACCTGGAAAATGGGATTAATGAGCCTGATCTCTCAAGCTTGCTGGGAGGACTAAGTGACAGTCACACTGGCAGAAGGTGCCCGGCCTTGGTACCTGGTACACAGTAGGTGCTCAGTGGGAGCATGCACGGATGCAGTATCAGGTCTGTGAGGGCCTTACCAGGGGGAGGGGGACACAGATCCTGGAGAGGGAAGACCTAGGGCTCAAGGCAGCTGGCTTCAGGTGGCTAAAGAGCCCTGAGGGCAAGAGGCTGCACGTCTATGCATTTTAGGACAGACCTGGGAGCATTGAGAAATATTACAACCAGAAGGATTTTAATCCAAAGTAAAGAGGAGCCCAAGCTGCCTGATGGTCAGGCAGCATCAGCAGCATGGGTGCCCTGTCACAGGACCTGTCCAAGCCTAGATTGGCTGGGAGGTCATGGAGGGGCTCCAAATGATAGAGAGGATGGAGGTTCCTGGGCTGGCTACCAGGTTCCTTCTGTGATGTATTATCTTGAGGTAGGCAGTGACTGCACTGTCTTGACTTCTTGTCACTCTCGGTAGCCATGTGGCAGCCCATGCTGCCTGCTGCTGTCCCCACCCCTTCCCATGCACCTGCCTCACTGCCCGTGGCCAGAGGCATCCTTCCAACACCCTCTAGAACATGTCTCTTCTCTCTGCCTGCAGAGAGTGGGGGACCCAGACTGCTGCACTTGGCAAAGGGGGCCCTCCATGCGCTGCCTCTGACCATCTCTGCAGCTCCTTGTCCTGCTGCTAGACAAAGAAGCAACACTTAAGGCCAAGTTTCTGGACACGGACACCCTTGCTGCTTCTGTTCCCTCTGCATCATGACATATTCCAAAGCATCCTCATGTGGGCCACACTCTAGTGCCACTCAGACGTGTCCTCCTCCTTCACCCTTCATGGGGCAAGTGTCTGAGTGGGGTTGGGGGAGGTCTGCTTTCCTCATCTCTTTCTTTCCAGGGCAGGACCTCTGGGGATGCCCCCCTTGCCCACAGTGCAGCCCAGTGTCAGGGACTCGAGAACGGCTAAGTTCCCACGAGGCAGGGTTCTTGGGAAAGCCTTAGTTCTCCTCACAGTAAAGGCAGGAGCTTTTACTGTGAGGGGTCCCTGGCCTTGTCTTGTCCTCTCTCATGACTCAGGCCCAGATCTCAGCAGCACCCAGGCTGGAGGCAGCAAGCCCAGGGGAGGCCATGGCCCGCAGGTGCCCTGCTCTGCTTCCACAGGACATTCGGTCACACCGGAGGCTGTGAGAGACACGGTGCCTCATCCCCTCCAACGCACTAGCCCTGCAGAGCAGCCTGTCAGCCTCATCTGACAGACGGAGATAGAGACTGAGGCTCAGAAAGCCACATGATGGCCCTCAGCCAGGGTCTTGGGGGCCAACATCCAGGAGCAGAGCTAGATCAGATGAGGTGAGTGAGGCACTTGCCCCAGGGTGCGACATTTAAGGGGGTGCCCCAAAACCTGGCGTTCAAATAATATTATTTCAATGCAATATATTTAAAAATGGAAAATTATGCAATAGATATTTTGCATTAAATTTGACCTTTTAAAATATTGCTTGGAGATATTATTCATCATCACTAGTGAGTTTCTGGTTTTCCCTAGAATTCCCCCAATACCCAGTGAAATCACTCATTTGCTTTCCCCTCATCTTGGCCCTGGAGCCTGTGTCCTCCTGGTGGCTGTGGTGCAGGAAGCTGGAGGGACTGAAGAGCTGAGGGGGGGACTTTGGCCTCTGGCTTTGTGGGATGTGGGGTGAGTGGGGTGGGGGGGGAGGGAGGAGGAACCCAGGCTGGGGCTGTGCAGGGGGACTGGCTCCGAGTGTCTGAGAGACCCCTCTGACCTGGGATGCTGGAGGGGTCAGGGGAGCAAGGTGGCTTTTGATAGGCTGGGCTGTGAGGCAGAGGCAAAACAGACCTGCAGGAGCCTCTTTGTCCCACAGTCCCTGGAGCTTAGCAGACAGGAAGGATGCTGGAGCCAGCGTGAGGTTGGGGAGCATTGGGTGGCTGGGATTTCTGTAGGGTTTTTGAGAAGCTGAGGCCCAGGCACCCCTCACTTTCCCACCTCACCCCTGCTCTGCTCCCTGATGGTGTGGGAGGACCCCAGACTGTGACAGGGTACAGGTCGGGTGGGGGTGGGTGGTGCCTGCCGGAAGCACAGGGCCTCCCCGTCAGCTCTGAGCCGCGGCTGCAGTCAGCCTTGCGGGCTCCTGCATCATCTCATGGCATTCTCCCACAACTCAGGAGGACGGGGCTCCGTGTCATCCTTCCTGCCTTGCACGGATGAGGAAACTGAGGCTTGGGGAAGAGCAGATGCCCAGACAGTAGGACAGGGCTGGGGCCTGACCAGGGCTTTCCTCTCTCTGAGCCCCTTCCTGTCACGCTCTCAGGCTGCCAGGGAATTCCAGCACCCTCCCTGCTCCTGCCCGCCCGACCCCAAACTGTCACTTCCACCTTTCCCTCTTCTGACTTTCCCAAAGTGAATATCATTATTAATATTATTTGCCTAATTAACACGTTGGCTGAATGACAGAAAACATGCAAACAGGTTTTGCCAAGGAAACTCTGTCTGATTAAAACTGCAGCCTGTCTAATTAGATGGAGATTTCTTCATTAGTTTCTCCATTTTAGATGCGCCTCCCCCCACACCCAGCTCCCACCCCTAACCCTGGAGGCCTTCTCCCTTGGCAATTCTGCTGCCCCCCTCCCCAAACCCTCTCACTGCCTGCACCTGTCCTCCTTAGCAAGCAGCTAATGGCAGGGCTGACCTGCTTTGGTGTGAAGTTGGCCAGAGGACAAGAGGACACTGCCCTGGGGGACACGTGCTGGCCCACCTTGCAGGCCTGAGAACCTCCTGGGATCACGGTCACACCTGAGGTCTGTTTAAGAGTGGGGGCGTCCAAGTTGCTAAAAGTGTCTTCATTGAGAAGCCCCATTGACAAAGCAAAGCAAAACAACATTTCCAGATCCTTTCAGTCGGATGCCATTGAAAGCAGAACGCACACTTGATAACAAAAGTAGAGTTAAGGAATGTTGTTTGTGTACCTACTATGTGTCAGAACTTGCAAGCGTTTTCTTATCTCCATAGCAACCCTTCGAATGAAGTTATCACCATTTTGCCAATGAGAAAATTGAGGCTTAAAGGAGGTTGGCAGGGAGTGGAGGGTAGACTCAGATCCAACCCATTCCAGCTCCCATACGCTGGTTTCTCCCTCTCAGGGGCTCCTTTGTGGTGCCCAGAAGCCCTCACCCTCCTTCTTCCTTTTCCCTTCTCTTCCTTTCCTCCAGCCAGTTTTCCAGGAAGCAGGAGGTGCTGCATGCTGGGTGTGGCCGGGAAGGCCAGGGCAGGCCAGCGAGGTACCAAGTTCAAGTTCATTGGTGCCTCAGGGCTGGCCCCTTCAAGGGCCTCAGGAATGTGTCCTGGGATGAGAGAGGTGAGGGTGGAGGAGGAGACACTAGACACACGATGACACGTGAGGTCACGCACAAATAGGGGTGAGGGTGCTTGGTCTGGGAACAGCAGGCCAGTGATGGATTACCTGGACAAGGTGGGGAACCCATCGTCTTTCCTGTCTATACCATGCCAGGGAACTATGCAAGGTACTTTATGTGCACACATGTCTGCTCTTTACAGCAAAGTGTTGCCATCTCCAGTTTTGTTTTTTTTTCTGAAACGGAGTCTTGCCCTTATTGCCCAGGCTGGAGTGAAGCGGCATGATCTTGGCTCACTGCAACCTCCACCTCCCAGGTTCAAGCAATTCTCCTGCATCAGCCTCCCGAGTAGCTGGGATTACAGGCGTAAGCCACCAAGCCTGACTATTTTCACTGTATTTTTAGTAGGGATGGAGTTTCATCATGTTGGCCAGGCTGATCTGGGACTCCTGACCTCATGATCCGCTGCCTGACTCAGCCTCCCAAAGTGCTGGGATTACAGGCATGAGCCATTGCCCCGGCCCCATCTCCACATTTTATAGATGAAGAAACTGAGACTCAGAGATGTTAAGAAATATGGGCAAGATCACACAGCTAGCAAGTGTCTGTGCTGCTTCCTGTAGAAATAGGAGCAAACTCCTCCCTCTGGTGACTCCACGGTGGCACAATGAGCAGTGATTAGACGGGGTGGGATTCAGCTCAGAACAACACAAGAAAGGTTCTGACCACTGTGAAGTGGGCTGCCCCAGGATGGAGTGAGCTCCCGTCGATGAAGGTGTGTTAGCAGGGAGCAGACCGTCTTCATTGGGAATCTGAGAGGCAGGAGCTGGCATCAGAAGGCTGCTTTCCTCTGGCAGGCTGTTCATTCTGCAAAGTTTTTAAATTGTATTTTATTTTATTTTTATTTTTGAGACAGAGTTTCACTCATGTTACCCAGACTGGAGTGCAATGGCGCGATCTCGGCTCACCGCAACCTCCGCCTCCTGGGTTCAGGCAATTCTCCTGCCTCAGCCTCCTGAGTAGCTGGGATTACAGGCATGCACCACCATGCCCAGCTAATTTTTTGTATTTTTAGTAGAGACGGGGTTTCACCATGTTGACCAGAATGGTCTCGATCTCTTGACCTCGTGATCCACCCGCCTCGGCCTCCCAAAGTGCTGGGATTACAGGCTTGAGCCACCGCGCCCGGCCAATTTTATTTTATTTTATTTATTATTTTTAGACAGAGTCTTGCTCTGTCACCAGGCTGGAGTGCAATGGTGCCATCTTAGCTCACTGCAACCTCCACCTCCCACATTCAAGAAATTCACCTGCCTCAGCCTCCCGAGTAGCTGGGACTACAGATGTGTGCCACCAAGCCCAGCTAGTTTTTTTATTTTTAGTAGAGACAGGGTTTCACCATGTTGACCAGGATGGTCTCGATCTCTTGACCTCATGATCCTCCCACCTTGGCCTCCCAAAGTACTGGGATTGCAGGCATAAGCCACCGCTCCTGGCCTACTCCATCAGTATTTACTGAATACCTGCTATGTGCCAGGCACTGGGTCTGTGGTGAGCCGGGCAGGAATGCTCACTCCTCGTGGAACTGGCCAGTTCAGTGGCAGGACTTGACTTCAGCAAACTGCCCCCAAGGCTGGGCCTTTCAACACTCTCAGGGGTGTCCATCTGCCCAATTGTCCCACACCCATCCCTCAGGACATTCCACCCAGTCTCTTGGGACCCAAGACTGCTGTCACTGCCTATCAGGACCTGCCAGCCCCACTTCAATTCATTCATTCAAGAACCATTGAACTTGGGGGCGGGGGGGGGAGGATGAAGAGGAGTGGGCTAAACGTTACAAGTGTATAGTAAAATAGAAGGAATAAATCAATGTTTGACAGCAGAGTAGGATGACTCTGCTTAGTGTAGGTGCCCGGGTGATGGGCACTCTATAAACCCTGACTTGGTCACTATGCATTGTATACATGTACAAACTTTCCCATACATTTACACACGCACACAAGAATCGTTGAACTTAGGGCAGAAGAGAGACAGTGTGGGTGGGATGAGCTGCTCCTTCCCGTTCTGCTCCTCCCACACCACATCAGCCGCAAATGATGGAGCAGAGCAATTTGCCATGCGGGGGCTCCAGCAGGCTGCTCCCTGGGCACATCCAGTGAGACAGCAGGTGGCCTGGTGGGGCTGGGGGAGACACGTGGGCACAGCTGCTTTGCTCATAGAGGAGCCTGACTTATCAATTCTCTGGCCCAGGTCATTGTGAAGCATGTCGGTTGGAGTCCTGTGTCTGAGGATGGTGAGGCAGAAGACCCTGGCCCTTGCCCTCGAGGAGCTTCTAGTCTAAGTGGAAAAAGAAGCTTATTTCCTTTGACTCCTTCAACCCTCCTGTGAAAAGAGCCCTGGCCTTGGGTTTGAATCCCAGCTCTGCCGTTTGTTAGTTCTGTGACCTTGGGTGCGTGCCTTAATCTCTCCGAACCTCAGTTTCTTCATCAGCGAAATGCAGAAACGATAAAGCCACACAAGCTGGTTGCACAGATCGAATAACAATGTGAACAGAGCACCCAGTGTAATCCCTGGTAAATAGAACAACCCCATCTCAGGACCCAGAGTTCACAGGTACAGTAGCGGCGTTCTAAGCTCAGGCTTACGTCTTCATCCCCGGGGGTGGGAGGACACTGACTTTGACCTGCCACGGCTAAAGGTCCTTCCCAGACCCCCCAGCTTCCACCCAGGTCTAACCTGTTCCATGTTCCGGTTCTCCCACTGATGGGCCTTTGCCTTTAGGTGTTCCAAAAGTCCAAATCCTCCTGTGGGCCTGGGAATGCCTGGTGGCTTCCCAAAGCCTCGCTGTGCTCTTCTGACAAATGGGCACAGGTCCTGTACTTCCAGAGATGATTGAGGCCTATTGGCCAATTTTACCAGGAAGCCCATGACCTGCAGGGAGCATGGTCGGAGGTGGGGAGACAAATCTCATTAGATAGCTCCAGTTCCGTCGCCATGGCAGCCAGCACCCGCGCAGGCCAGGTGGTTTTTATTACTGAACTTGGAAAACTTCACTGCGGCACCAACAATGAATCCTTATTCTGTTGTTAATAGCGTGTCTCTTATTAGCATGTATCTTTTCCCCTTCTTAATGACCTTTACGTTTCCAAGCCGCATTTATAATTAAGTCATTAATCCCTTACTGGAATTTCTTGTTTTTCAGAAACAGCAAACCAGAGGTCCCGCCTGGCTGGCGTGAATGGAAGGGCACAGGCTCTGACCACATTGCTTTGGGAATGTCATTCTAATTATGGGATCCTGACCCAGCAGCGTGCTGATAAGCTCTGGGTTGGAGACGTCCTATCTCAGAGGAGCTCAAAACCTGCTCAAGGCCTTTTCTTGCCCTCTACCACTTTCCTGCCAAGCAATTAGCCTCCAGGGGTAGCTGAGAGCGGGATACTGGAGAAGCGGGGTGCCCAGGGGTTGCAGTGGGGACAGCCAATGGGCTGAGGATGCCCCCTGTTATGTTTCCACGGGAAGTCTGTCCAGATTGTCATTGCCTCCCTTCCCTTTGATGTCAGAGTTGGGGTCCAGCCTGTATCATGGGGAGTAGGAAGAGCTTTATTGGTTGACCCCTGGGCTTCCGTTACGGGTTGAATTATGTCCTTCCTCACACTCCACATTCAGATGTTGAAGTCCTAACCCCCAATTCCTCAGAATGTGACTGGATTTGGAGATTAGGGTCTTTAAAAAGGTCACTAAGTTAAAATGAGGTCATTGGGGTGGGTCCTTATCCAGTAAGACTGGTGTCCTTAGAAGAAGAGGAAATTGGAACAGAGACACACAGAGAGGAAAGGCCACGAGAAGACACAGGGTGAAGACAGCCATTCACAAGCCAAGGAGCGGGGTCTCAGAGGAAACCAGCCCTGCCAACACCTTGATCTCAGGCTTCCAGCTTCCAGCACTGTGGAAAAATTAATTTCTACGTTTAGGCCATCGGATCTGTGGCATGTTGTCACAGTGGCTCCTGAAGACTCAGCTTCCTTCCAGCTCTGGTTCATCCACAAGTGTGCTTTCAGGCATTCCGAGGGCCCAGTGGGGGGAAAGCCAGATCTCCAGGCTCCTGGCTCAGGGTGTGTTTAAGAGGCAGGGCCGGCCGGGCGCGGTGGCTCACGCCTGTAATCCCAGCACTTTGGGAGGCCGAGGCGGGTGGATCATGAAGTCAAGAGATCGAGACCATCCTGGTCAACATGGTGAAACCCCGTCTCTACTAAAACTACAAAAAATTAGCTGGGCATGGTGGCGCGTGCCTGTAGTCCCAGCTACTCAGGAGGCTGAGGCAGGAGAATTGCCTGAGCCCAGGAGGCGGAGGTTGCGGTGAGCCGAGATCGCGCCATTGCACTCCAGCCTGGGTAACAAGAGTGAAACTCTGTCTCAAACAAAAAAAAAAAAAAAAAAGAGGCAGGGCCCTCTCTGACACAAGTATGAGGGGCAGAAATGCTTCTCTTCTTCAATCTCCTCTAGGTTCTGGCCTCCGTGTCTTCTAGAGGCAGGGACCTGGGCAGGGCATTCACCAGAGACTTTGACAGGGAGTCCAGGCCTAGACCCTGGAGGCAGAGCCGGGAGCTCTGTCGTCCCAGCTTCCCAGGGAGCACCAGGACCCAGTGCAGAATCAAGACCTGGCATCAGCACAGATGCAGGGTATGGTCTGGAAGGGCATGGAAGCTTGGGGTCTGCAGTGCCAGGCATTAGTCACAGGAGAGCTGGCATGAGGTAGATGGGCAGGCTTGAAGGTCTAGACAATGGATAGATACCAGAGACTAGTGGTCCATGTCTCCTTCTTGCTGTCCCCAGGATGTCACCTCCCTCTGCCCCCAATGCTGAACTAACCCTTAATCTTTTACTTGGGACCCATCAGTGACTCATCATTGCTTTCGGCGTGACTTATCAGCGGCTGGTCCATCTGCCTCCTCCTTCCCCTCCAGGGTCATTTAGGTCACTCTTCCTGCCTAACAACTAAACGTTTCCCATCGTAACATGTGATTTTATACTTCATTTACCTATCCATCCCCCATCCATTAATTCATCCATCCGTCCATCCATCTACCCACCCATCTATCCATTCATTCATCTATCCATCCCCCTGTCCATTAATCCATCCATCCATCCATCCGTCCACCCACCCGTCCATCCATCCACCCATCCATCCATCCATCCATCCATCCATCCATCCATCCATCCTTGTGTCCATCCATCCATCCAGCCAGCCAGCCAGCAAATACTTGCCCAGTGCCTGCCTCGCACACCCATGCTGGACCCTGGTGCCACAGTGCTGAGCCCATGCCCAGCCCCTCCCCTCATGAAGCACACAGTCTAGTTGGGGAGCTAGACTTACATCTAACAGTATAAGCTGAGACATGAAATGAAGGGAAAAATCAGGGAGTGCTGAGCACAGAAAACCATGGGACTGATGGGGTTAGGGGTTGAGATGAGCTCCATGTGGAGGAGGGGACATCGTGCGCGCTGAGAACTGAACCATGAGTCAATGAATCAGGAGGAGGGGAAGGAAGGATGTTCTTGGCAGAAGGGACCACACGTGCGAAGTCCCCACGGTAGCTGGGAGCTGGAAGAAAGTGGAGTGACTGCAGCAGAGTGGGAGGGTGGCGGCGGTGTTGGGCTGGGAGCTCCTGGGGGTCAGGGCTGGGTTGATGCATCTTTTTGTTTCTAGGGCAGTAACTCGTCCATGCTGGGAACTCAGCAGAAACTGAGGAAGGCGTGAGGCTGTCAATCGTCATTCTTTGCAGGGAGATGGCAGTCTGCACAGGGACTCTTGCTGCACAGGACAGCACCCCCCCCACCCCATTTACCATCTCTAGGAGGTGCTGCTAAGCTGCTACTCTGGAGCCTGGAATCCTTTTGTTTCTTCCTCTTGCAGTGTTAGTGTTTGGACAGGTTTTCCTCTAGGCTTTTTGCTGTGGGTCACTCAGATTGCTGCAAGCCACCCTAGTCCACGCATTCACTTTGTTTCTCTGTCTCTGTCCTGCCCGTCAAATCAACACACTCGCTTCCTGGAGTCCTGTGGGTATGTCTCGTGTGTGCTCACAGCCAGGCCATTTCATACCGTGTGGCATCTGTCATGTTTTAGTGTTGCCCCTGGTGATGTCCGTGTCTGAGACCTCAGATGTCGAGGCGGGGTGAAAATGCCTCACCGTCACCTCCGCTGAGAGCAGCAACACCTCCAGGTGCCAAAGGAATGTGCAGCCAACCAGCAACGAAGCTGCCATGTGGGGTTCTGCCAGGAAGGCTGAGAACGATCCTGTTCTCCATTCTACGTGATAGCTGGTAACATGCACACCAGAACAACTGGCTGACCCCCATCTGAAAGCAGTGCCCAGTGTCCACCTGCCGCGCTCTCTCCTTCTGGCTTGCTCTGTGAATGTGGGCTGGGGATCCAAATGTTGGAAGCAGGTGAGGCAGGCTCCCCGGTACCACACCCCTCTGCAGTGTGCACACTCAGGGGGCTTCTCCCCTAAACTTTCATGGAAATCACAATCCAATTGTGAACCCACACAAGATGACCAAGCAGGCTTAAAAATACCTAGATCTTCATATGAACACAGCTCAGGTGCTGACTTCACTCTACTATAGAGGGTTATTTTATTTTTATTTTTTTAAGATGGAGTCTCACTCTCTCGCCAGGCTGGAATGCAGTGGCGCAATCTCAGTTCACTGCAACCTCTGCCTCCTGAGTTCAAGCAGTTCTCCTGCCTCAGCCTCCCGAGTAGCTGGGACTACAGGCGCGTACTACCACACCCATCTTTTTTTTTTTTTTTAATTTTAGTAGAGACAAGGTTTCACCATGTTGGCCGGGATGGTCTCAATCTCTTGAACTTGTGATCCACCCACCTCAGCCTCCCAAAGTGCTGGGATTACAGGTGTGAGCCATCAGGCCCAGCCGGGTTATTTTAATTTTTTATGAATTATAATCAATGTGCATTCCATTTTGAGTGCTTTTTTTTTTTTACTCTCCATTGTAAGCATGTTCATATTATTATAGTCTTCACAGGCAGAATTCTTAGCAGCTCCTTGACAGTTCAGTAAGGGGATGCACCCTTTCCCTGAGCACTCTCCTATTGCTGGACATTTAGCTTCTTTCCAGACTGCTGCTCTTTTTAATGATGTGCGTGGAACATCACCATATATTGGGCTATCAGTATATATTTTTAGAATAAGAATGACCAAGTTGGGAAGTATAAAAGAGTTTGATCCGTTAAGTTTATTGCCATCCAACTAGCTTGTAGCAACTCACACATCCACCAATATTTTCATGAGTAGGTACCAGATCCTTAACTGTAATGGCTATAGGATCTGCCTGGCTGGATTACCTCTCTTCATAATGACAAGAATGATTCTTTTATAAAGAGCAAGGGGAATTAGTTAAGGACTGAATGCAGGCCATAGAATCAACTGCATAGGGTTTCTAACCAACCATGTAAATGTACATAAAGATCTAAGATAACAAACTGTAGACAGCTACAGCGCCTGTGGGGATCTTGTGTGCACGGCACTCTCACCTCTTAGGATATATGCATGAGGCAGAAAGCCCTTACTTAGCGTGGTAAGGTGAGGCCCTTCCACTGCCCTGGCACACCCTTCTGTTGTCTCGGGGGGATCACCCCTTCTTCTCCATGCCCACCTTGGCCCCCATTCTGACTGATCCACACCGTAGCAGGTGCTCACTCATCTGTACTGGGGCTGTCCTGACCCTGGCTTAAGAATTCTTACTCTAAAGTTGTGCCAAATCTGCCCTTCAGTGGGGGGACCTTCATCAGCTGCCGCTCTGAAGCGTTGTTTACTTTTGTTCCTATCTGCTGCTATTCAGACCTGTGGAAAAAGTTGGAGGCGTGACTCTCTTTCAGTTTAGCAGTTACGGCTTCCATGGCTTCTGCAGGTTCCCAGTATACGATGGCCATCTCTCTCTCTCTCTCTCTCCTTTTTTTTTTTTTTTTTTTTTTGGCATTTTGTAGTAGGAATTGTATGTGGACCTTCCCAGCTATTTACAGGAGGAGGAAATCTACTTCATCTACATGCATGGTACCCAAATTTACACTAAGCCGTTTTCTAGGTTGCTGAAGTCCACCCTGAACCCCGCGCAGCAGCTCTGCGCCCTGTGTATGTGTGGGGAGGGAGGTTTGACTCCTTCATGCTACACATTCGTTATCTATGAACTAAGGTGATAACTTGGACAGATGGTCCCTAACCTCTGATGATGCAGCGTCATGACATTTTGACTTTATGATGGCGTGAAACAGTTGCAATTTTGGTGTAATGCACGGTATTCAATAAATGACATGAGATACTCAGCACTTCGTTATAAAATAGGTTTTGTGTTAGATAGCTTTATCCAACGGTAGGCTAGCGCAAGTGTCCTGAGCACGTTTAAGGTAGACTGTGCTAAGCCATGATGTTCCGTGGGCTGGGCGTATTAACTATGTTTTAGAGTGATAATATTTTCAACTTGCAGTGGGCTTATTGGGACATAACCTCATAACCCTGTCATAAACAAGGAGCATCTGTATCTGGTTAATAGAAGGAGGGACCCCCCCACCCGGTGGCCATTTTCTTCTTTGAATGGGACAATTCTTATAATGAATCATGTTTAATAATAAAAAGTAAAGCTATAATGGGGGAATGACAGGCAGAGAGACAAGGATCCAGGTCACTCCATAGAGGCACATCTCATTTGGGGGCCACTATTTGGTCATCCTTGGAGGTGATGGAAAATGTCATCACTTCCTACTTGATGGATTGCATCAGCGACCACGGCTACCTGCCAGAAGCTCAAGACCAGGTGAGCACTTTAGCACAGTGACTATCAGACTGGAGTCAGGCTGTGTGGACTCAAGCCCTGGCCCCTCCACATGCAGCTGTGTGTCTTTGGTAGAATCACTTTCTGGGCTTCAGTTGGCTCATGCGTAATCTAGAATAACAATATCAACCTAAGAGTGCTGCAGGAATTAAATAAAATACTTCGTGTAAGGTGCTGAATGCAGTGCCTGGTGTAGAGTAGGGACCTTATAATTGCTGGCTATTACTAATTGTGAGCATCTCATTCTCAAAATTCCCTCCCCAATCCTCCAGCAGTAACTGCATACCAGGTGCGGTGTCTTAAAACTCACAGATGACTTTCACTCCTTTAACCCTTTGGATTCTCATAATTACGGAGGAGGAGAATTTTTTTTTTAATTGTCCTGCACTTGCCACATCATCCTCATCTCTAAAATGTGAACAGTTCCACTTCCCAACCTCCTTACAGGCCTGCAGCGAGAATACCACAAGAAGGTCAATGTCAATTACAGGATAAGGTCTACAGCATCATACAAATGGAAGCTGTGTGAGCATCTGGAGCTGCCATTTGAGCCTGCACTTTTACAAAGCTAAATATTTTATCTGACCACAAAATAAGTTTCACAGACACAAGCTGCTTCTCTGTCTTCATCCATGATCTTGCCCTTGAAGGGCACATGGCAGACCAGAACAAGGAGAAATGCTGCATTCAGGGAGACTTGGATTTGTTCCTTTGTGACTTTGAGCAAGTTACTAAATCTCTTTAAAACTCAACTTCCTCTTCCTTTAAGTCAAGTGGTACCATCGATGTTATAAAATTTCAGTGAAATTATTTAGGTAAAATACCTGCCCATTTATTCAACAAATATTTACTGAGCATCTACTATGTGCTAGACATGATTATAGGCAGTAGGAATAGGGTGCTGAATAGAGATCGGGGCCCTGTCCTCCTGGAGTGGAGGAAACAGATTAGACCATATATAATTGGGGTGATTTCTGCTGCCGGTAACGCAAAACATGATTCCAAACAGCTTCAGGTAACCCAAGTATTTAACATCTCACATAATATAGTCAAAGGTATGACCAGCCCAGGGTTGGTGAGTTCATCAGCTCCTCTATGCTAAATCCTTCCATCTTTCTGCTCTGCCATCCTCAGCCTACCTATGTTTGCCTCCAGTCTAGTGTCCTCGTGGTCACAAGATGGCTGCTGAAGCTCCAGGCTGGCATCCTCACATGGCAAGGGTAAAAGGCCAGTGATGGAAAGGACCCTTCTTGGTGTCCATTTTTTATTTTCCTTAAGGTGAAATTCACATGACATAAAAGGAATCATTTTAAAGTGTACAATTCGGCGGCATTTAGCACATTTGCAATATTGTGAAACCACCACCTGTATCAAGGTCCAACACATTTTTATCACCCTAAAAGGAAATTTCTAAGAAACTTTTCCCAGAAGCTCAGAAGATGAACCCTCAAGTCTAATCAACTCAAATTGATTCACACGATCTCTTAAACCAACTACTGGCAAGGAGCGCGGGATTATTATGATTGATCAGTCAAAAGCCCCTTCCGCCTGGCAGCCCCTGATGCTCAAAACTACTGTATTCCTGTACAAATGAATAATGAGATTGTCGGCACAGGGTGAAGCAAAAATTAGATGCCTAATGTATGCTTCCCTTCCATATTAATGAATGTTAGATGAACAGGCAGAGTACACTCCAGCCTGCCAAAATTGAAAAAAATAAAATGTAACCAAAACAGCCCCTCCAAGCCTATGCCCAATTAATTTTCAGCACTTGGGGAAGGCATCTTTGCCATCAAAGAACAGCACACACTGTTTCAGAGATGGCAGAGGAATCGGCATCTGGAGCCTGAGTGTCTTGCCAGCCTCTCATGAATTACCCAATTACACTGCTTTTCTGATCTTTTCCACTACCCTACACCGACTGCTCTTCTATTCTTTTTTAAAAATGTTACTCAGAAACAGTAGACCATATTATGCATTTTTGAGACACCTGTTTGCAATCACATTTCCTTTTCTGGAACTACTTTGAAGCTTGTTTTCAGGAGCTACCTAGAAAGCCAAGATGGTATACTAACACCTGCACAAAACCTCCCCACGCTTCATCATAAAGGGCGCGCTGCTTTCTTCCTTGCATTATGGTGACTTGGGAGGCTGGTGCACTGTCCTTACTGCTCTGACAGTACCTCAGGTGCAGGGAACATTCCAGATTCTCCCCAAGGCTCCTACCAGGATAAATGACTAATTAAGTTGGCACCTCCCCTCCTGTCTCTTTCGGGGTCAGGCTGCCCCTGGTTGCTACAGGAAACAGGAGAGGAGAGAGAGCCCCATCACAGGGAAGCAAAAGCAATAGTTTGGTGAAGCAGGGATGGTGACTCATCTCTCATTTCAGAGATTGGTGTATTTATTCCCTTAACAAACATCAGTGGAGGTCAAAAATGTGTCCAGCACTGTGCTAGGTACCAGGCTCACAACAGTGCCACATGGAGCCTGCCTCCCTGGAGCTCAAAGTCCACACTAGCCAAACAACCTTCCAAATACACAGCTACACACTGTGGGAAATCCGTACGTTTGCAACATTCAACTGGCCCAGTACATTGTCAAGAAAAACAACGATAGGGACATAATGAATAGTCTAAGTGTTAGACAATTCCAAATGCACACAGCACCCAGATAAGCGGCCAATTGGCCAAGACTCTTCCCATTAGTCCTGCCCGTGTGCCTTCGAGGCTGCCTCCAAGGAAGTCCACACTCTCTCCTGCTCAACTTATGCTGAGCGGTACTCTTTTGCTATTAGGTCATTTGCAAATGTCTCTTTTCGTAGCTGGATAAGTAAGTGATAGTAAGTGCCATAAAATCTTAATGGTAGAATCAGAGTCAAGGGTCAGCAAACCTTTTCTTAAAAGGCCAGAGAGGAAACAGCGCCTACGTCTTGCAGGCCATATGGTCCCTGTTGCAATTCCACACTCTGCAGTTGCATCACGAAAGCCACCGTAGACAATTCACAAACAAATGGGCCTGGCTGTTTCCAATGAGACTCTATTTACGGACACTTCTATTTGAATTTCATATTATATTCACAGGCCACAAAATATCGTTCTTCTGTAGATTTCTTTTCTTCAACCACTTAAAAACCATTTAAGAATCATTCTTGGCTTGCAGACCATATAAGAATAGGAGGCGGGTGGGATTTGGCCAATGAACCACAGTTTGCCTGTTCAGGATCTGGGTGGTTGGGATGTGGGTGTTCTTTCAATTCTTCGAGGTATTTGAAATTTTCCATATAAAATGTTGGGGAATTGTCTTTTCTAAGTCAATGGCTTGTCTTTTAGATTTGTTTTGATGTTTCATTCTTTAAAGATAATTTTCGGGGGGAGCATGCTGAAGTGCTTTATTCATCACTAGCTAAACTTGCCAACCTTTTCCTTTGTGGTTTGTGACTTTGTACCTTGTTAAGGAATCTTTCCCTACCCTGGCATCACCTTGCTATGCTCCTGTATTTTCTGTAATCCAGCTGGAATTTACCTGTGTGCATAATGAGAGCTCAGAGCAAAGCGCCTTCCACTTCCACAAGGACACAGTCACCCTGTGCCCGTGGTTACTGGTCAGTCCTTCCCTGCTGGCTGGGAAGTTTGTCTCAGTCACCTGTTGGGTGCCCTGCGTGGATAGATCTGACTCTGGGCTGTCTCCCTGGCCCTTTGTCCATCCCTAGGATACTTCTGTTTGTTCCCGTCTCCTTCCTGGGAACAGTGACAGCCTTCCTGCCTGTGGTTAGGGGTCCTCATGGTCTGCCCTGAGAAAGCCTCAGATCTCTAGGTCTCAGGCATCAGGGAAGACCTTGCAAAGCTTTTGTATAGCATCCCTTGGCTGCTGTATTAAGCTGATGTAGAGTATCCGTTCTGACTTTATCTTGCCTTTCCACAGAAAAGGAAGCTCTGGTCTTTCCACAGAAAAGGAAGCTCTGGTCTTTCCACAGAAGAAAGCCAGCAGGGAGCCCACCCTCCACCCCCACTCCCTGCAGGCCACGTGAAGCAGTGACGGACTGTCCTGCACCTCCTGCCTCCCCCATGGAGGGCCCCAGGTAGGCTGCTTTCCTAGGGCCCCAATCTCCTCACCTGTGAAGGGGCAGGATGGGCCTGGGCTTCTTCGTTTTCAGAGCCCACCAGCGTTCAGCCTGATTCATTGAGGACTGCCCCTTTCAGCCACCGACCGCCTCACAGCCTCCCCAGGGTCTCTCCTGCCTCAAACCTCCCTCCTCAGGGCACAAAGTCAAGCCCAACGGGCCTCTGTGGTGGGAACTACCCTGTCTCTGGTTTCCTGGCCTCTCTGCCATCCCTTTGTCCTCTTGAATTCAAAGCCCCTTCTCCCATCCACTCTTCACCACTCCGTTTCTCCAGCAGTACCCACGTTCTTTCAGTTTATCCCCTCTCTACTGCCCCCCCACTGACTGAGGATGCTCAGGGGAGACAGACGGGACCCTGATCTTGGGGTCCCAACTCCGCCCTGAAAGTGCCCTATAAACTGGGAGACATCCTGCCCTTCTGCAGGCTTCTGTTTCTCCAATTTCTCTCCTGGTAACATAAATTTTTATCCAAATGATGTAAAATATTTCAGCCTACAATTCCAGCCCTGAAAAAGCCATCATAGCACACCCGAGCTCAGAGCAGCCCACCATTACAGCTGGCCTTTCTCCTCCCAGCAAGACTACTCTCTGCAGCCATCGGATACTGGGGAGGGAGCTGGGGGTAAATATGGACTCTCAGGACCGTCTTGGCCGGCCCCCTTCACCATCGCTGCATCTCCTTGGCTTGCCCCTAAATTAAAACAGGTGTCTGAGCTCCTAAAACCATCCTGGCAGAGTCCAGCTGTGACACGGGAAGGGAGGCAGCCACCTCCATGGCTGGAGGACCCATCTCTTTATCCTGTTCCCTGTACCTTCCATTTAATTAGGCGGTGGGATCTTTGTCGCCAAACCAGCCCCTCTAGCTGCCAGGCTCATGGAAACTCTGCTTTGTAATCACAAAGAGAGTATTAGAAGGGAGGGCCACTCACAGCCTGGGAGCTCCTGGGGGCTGCCTGCCACCTCCCCAGCTTAGCTCCCTGTTAGAGCCTCACCCGCCCATCCTCACTCACTGGGTGCCTCCCCCTGAGCACCCACATGGTCCCACCCTACCTCTTGGTTCCCTAGTGGAGCGATCATCCCCCACGTGGGAGGGGGTCTTCTTGCAAGGGTTTTGGGACAGGGCCCAGCTATCCTCTTCTTGGGTGCAATCAGAGGATTTGAGTCTTTGATGCGATTCTGGGAGGAGGAAGGGAGGGGAGACCGCGCTGCTGAATGGGACAGAAAATGGCCCGAACCCCAGAGGGCAGCACTGAGGGATGACCCGGCCAGAGCAGGGGAGGGGACGCCTGCCTCTGCGGTTTTTTTCAGTGTTAGACTCCATAGTTTTCAAAAGATAGAAACTGGAAGAGTCACTGAGGTGTGATTAAGATGGACGTGGATTGAACACGTAATGAGTTGTAAGTTTGGCGTCTGTGATTTAACAGAACTAAGCCTGGTTTCCTCATCTGTGAAGTGGCGCTAAGGAGCACACCCACGTTGCAGGGCTGTTGTGAGGGTTAGAATGAGAGAACACGTGTCACATCATCGTCACCTGTTAATTTTGGTTTCTCTTGGCTTATGTTCCCAACCTTACAGTAGGAGCTCTGGGTGCCCTGCGAGGAACAATGAGAAGGGGATGCTTTTGAGACCAACAAGAGGAAAAGGAGTGGAGCTGGCCATGCAGCTGGCCATGCAGGGATGGGATTGCAGTAGGTGGGGCCCCGGGTAGTGAGTATTCTCACCCAGCTCCACCGTGGCGCGATTCCAGAAGGCACCGCTCTGAACAGACTCAAGGAGTCTGTCCTTGAGTCTTGGCAGCTGCCTACCAGGCGAAGACCTCATGCTCTTCGTGCAGCCTTACCGTGGGGAATGGCTGGGAGCCCGGGCATCTCAGGCGCTCGCCCAGAACAGTGTCTGATGGCCTGGCCGCCAAGGTCCGTCCTTCAGTTCTGGACACACATGAGCTGCAGGAAGTTCCCTAGTGGGGTGAGGATAAACTAACTGGAATGATGAACCACAGACTCAGATTTAAGACGATGGAAATAAAGAGGTGTGTTTCCTATGCATCTGCACTTAGAGACTCAGATTCCTGTTAGCCCAGGGGAAAAGTATTTATTAGCAAGCCCAGAACAAAGTAAACTTTCAGTACATGAGAGCCATTCTTAGGCCCCTCTGCAGAATGCCATACCACAGGGTTGATGTGAGGGGTAAGGAAGCTGTTTATTGATTTTCAGTGTTTGGAATGGCCTGGCACATAAATAGCACCATGAAAGTATTTGCTATCAACCTTTAATTGCTTAATTTCAGTTCACTTTCTCCTGTACAGGAAGAGTCCAAGAACTGGAGAGTTTGTTTTGCTGAAGTTGAACAAGGGCATGTGCTGAGGGACCTGTGGTGTCCCCACCACCAAATTGGCAATGCCGCTGTTTCAGATTAATCTTCTGCATGGCACCAGTGCAGGGTCAGTTAGCATCTTTGGGCAGTTGCCCACATACCTGGGGGGCAGAAAAAATTGAGTGCAACCAGGGATGATTTTAAATAGGATGAATTTGCCCTCCAAGGTGGCCGTGGTTTGACCTCACGTTGGCTGGGGGGAGGGGCAGAGGGTTTCATATGCCTTTGCCATATGCTGTCATCTGTCAGTGCTCAGAGGAGGCAAGTGACCTGGGCCAGGTGGTGCCCTGAATCAGCACCAGCCTGGGTGAGACTTAGGATGATAAGGAGCCCTGGAGGTGAGCGAGAGACCACCCTGCCTGTGTGCAAAGATGCCAAGAAGTCCAGACAGGTGGCAGTCAGGTAAAATGGAGACACAATCTGAGAATTAAAACACTTAGAGGGAGCCACAACCAGTTTGGAACCTGGAGGGGAGCAGGAGGGCCTAAGGTGTGAGCAGGTCACAGCTATATATGAGTCAGGCTGCTAGGAGGAGAGCAGAGGCAGGCAGGGCCAGTCCTTGGAAAACAGTCCTTACTCTCTCCCAGCTCTGCGTCCTGGGCCCCTCCAAGACTCAGCTAACTCAGCCAAGTCTGTGTCCCTTCTTAGAGCTTAACTCTGTTCCCCAGCCCCTCCCACCCAATGACACTTCCTAGGACTCATTGCACAGGAATCCTGCTCAGTCATTGCGTTGCCTGGCTCTGACCTGGGATTTCACAGATCAGTGACATTCAAAATGCAATATACTGGGACACCAGCATAAGGGGCCAGCTGTTTCCTTTGCCAAGTAAGGTCATTTTCAAAACCTCATTATTCCCATTGTTCTATAAATAAAGGGATTCTTTTTTTACTATCTGAATATTGGAGAGACATAACCTTGGAGTTGTCCTTGACGACCCTTCTCTCCCACCCACATCCAGCCTCTCAGCAGGCCCCAGCTGCTCTGCCCAGACGGCATCCAGGTTTGGCTGGGATGCTCTTTAAGAAAAAGAATGCCAAATGCCAAAGAGAAAATTAGATATGAGACTGAGTATTAGTTAGAGTAAGAAATCACAACAAATCACAAATCACATTTAAAAAAGCTGGTGAAAGCACAAACATGACAAAATCCAGGGAAAAAAGAAAAAGAAAAAAACCTCACAATATTTCATTGTGTTAACTGACATGCTTTTAAGACAGTTTTTTCTTGTATTTTTGACTGCATAGTTGTTTTTTTTTTCTTTTTGAGACAGAGTCTTGCTCTGTCTCCCAAGCTGGAGTGCAATGTCACAATCTCAGCTCACGGCAATGTTCACCTCCCAGGTTCAAGTGACTCTCCTGCCTCAGCCTCCAGAGTGGCTGGGATGATAGGCATGCGCCACCACGCCTAACTAATCTGTTGTATCTTTAGTAGAGACAGTGTTTCACCATGTTGGCCAGGCTGGTCTTGAACTCCTGACCTTGTGATCTGCCCACTTTGGTCTCCCAAAATGCTGGGATTACAGGCATGAGCCACCGTGCCCGGCCAATTGCATAGTTTTCGATTCTTCTCTTCTTATGTCAGTAATTTTATGTTTCTTTAAATAGAGAGAATAGAAGGACAGCTCTGTCTTCCCGATGGTGTTGTCCATGACATCTTGTTTTATGTTACTGATCACTTGGAGAACTTCCTTTCAGCTTCATAACTCATTGCTCTTAGGTCATGTAAATTTTAAGACTGTTGCCAAATTTGGGAGACCGTCTATCAGATTTTCTTTCTGTATGAGTTGTCAATGTATCGTGAGTTCCTAATTGTATGCAAAGGATTATGGAGTTTATTCCACCTAGGAAAGAACTTCTGTTTTGGTGAAACAGTGATGAGAACCAGATCCCCCACTTAAGAGGTATGCACAGCTGATGACAGAAAGTATTTTCCTTAGACGGGCTTCTAAGGAAAATGCCCCACAGGGTTTGAATGTAGTGAGCAGGAGGTCCGTCTAAGGAAAATTCTTCCTGATCTTTCTGATCCACAAACAGAATTTGGTTTTATCAAAAACTTCCTGTGTTCTTGCTTCTCTCACTGGCTGCAGGCTGCAGCCAAAGCGGAATTCCTTAACGAGCTGGGGAAGTGCATGACACCCCGGAGACCCTGCTGGCTAGCCTGGCATGCTGCAGTATCTTTTCAAGATGATCACTTTCAACAAGGGAGGAAAAAAGATTGTTTCCTTGGAATTCTGAGCACAAGGAAGGCTGGCTGAAGGGAGAGTCTGTAGGGGAGAGACCATAGAGAAGATGTCTGCTGGCTTCCTAGCCTGCCTACGCCCACTGGCTCTGCGCTGAGCAGTTCTGCCTGCTCCAGCCCTGCAGCTGAAAGGGTCACAGGGATTCTCCCAAGAACTTGCCCCATGCCTGGATGAGGATGCTCAGGGATCCCTGATGACGTGGCCATGGGTCCACAGACTGAGATACAGCCTCTCTTCACCTCCACCCCCAAATTTTGGAGATTGATTTCCAGGTCTCTTCTTTTGTCTAAAAAGTAATAATAAGGCGCTCTCGCTTGGGGAAAAAACGATTAAATTTCAAATTACTCTGCTTGCCAGATAAGATTGAAATCTCTGGATCCCGGCAGGCCGGAGACCTGTTTTGCACGTGGGAGGCTCTAACAGCAACTTATTTGCCACAAAGCTGGTTGGCTGAAATGGAGCTGCGTGTTTAAAACTGCATTGAGGGCGGCAAACACGGTAATGAGGGCATTTGTTATACTGTAAGAAGGTTTCCAGAACTTGGAAATTACCAACATGGCGATTATGACTGTGAACTCAGTGAGGGAAATCAAATCCATCCACCACCCCTATTCTCCTCCCATTAAAAGGTGGAGAGTGAATAGGAACAAGAGGCCTTTCAGGGTCTTTGGGAGGGAGGAGTCGTGGAAAGTTATTAAACACTTTAATAATGCGGAGAGCTGTGGCTTCAGCTCAGGTTTGTGGGGGCTTTGATCAAAACCAGCCTCACAGCAGGGCTGGCTTCCCCAGGGAGACCCAGGGGAGAAAAACCACAAGGCAGGAAAAGGCTGGCTGAGACCAGCCTCAGATTTCAAAGCTGTGCGCAGAGGACGCATTGTGACCAGCTGCTGGTTCCAGGTTTCTTCCAAATGGCTTGAGGGCAGGGCCCGGCGTCTCTTTGCCATTCAGACTTGTCACCAAACTCAGACTGGAAGCAAGTGTGTGTGTGTGTGTGTGTGTGTGTATATGTATAGGATATTCCAAAATCTAACGATGGGTATAAATTGCCACATTTATGTAAAGACAGGCCTGTGTGTGATGTCCCTGCTCATACTTGAAAAGGCATCGTTCCCAGAGTTGGGAAGATTGACATCTAATCACCACAGCCACTCAGCTTAATGTACTTAGCACCTTTGAGCCTCAGTTTCCCCATCTGTAACCTTACATCCCTTCCTCAAGAAAGCCTTCCTGATCATCCACATTAGTTGAGATCCCCTGATAAGAATCTTGCACCTCTTATGTGCAAGATTACCTTATGTAAAAGGCAAGCACCGTTTACCTTTAAATGGTGTTTCTCATTCACACCCATGTTTCCTGAGCAGCCGCAAGCTCCGTGAGGCCAGCACCCGCACAGGACCAGCCCTTAGTACATATTTGAGTAAGTCTGCCGTCTCAAAAAGCTCCTCTTACTCAAAATTCAATTTTAGGCTGGAGCATTGAGAGAGTGTGTTTTAGTGAACTGATAAGCACAGTGAGCAATGAACCGCTGATGACAGCGCAGGCACGAAGGCACCTTTCGTCACACCCCTGTGCTTTGCGTTGGGACTGGAGCCCTCTAACGCCAGGAGCAAGAAGGTAAATGGGGCATTCCAGCCCATGCTGGCTCCACCCACTTTCATGCCTGTGGATACTCTCATCTACAGCCCACCTCCTCCCGCACACAACCAGCCCTTGAGACACTTGTTGGGCCCAGGGCCTGCAGTCATCAGTGGTGTGATCAGACCTCAGGGAGACAGACCCGGAAGAAGACTCACTCAGGTCCAGGAAGCATGATTTGGGGGTCCTGGATTCCAGCTTGTGATCTAGAAGGAAGAGCCACTAGCTTGGAGTGAGCAGGGCCCCTTTCCCCATGGGTCCTGTGGTCCCCTTCCCCAGTGCACTTCTGTGCAGTGCAATGGTGATCTTGGCTTCCCCTTTGTCTGCGTATCCTGTGGGCTCCTTCCCCCTAGGGTGTAACATGCCCAGAGGCAGCTCTGTCTCCCCCTTTACCCATGGATCCTGTGACCCCTTACCCCCAGGATGGCCAGAGGTGGCCCTGGCTCCTGCTGCCCAGGTCTCAGTGTGGTGCAGACTTGAGCGCAGGGGAGGACACCACTCCTTCTGCATCCTTCAGTCTGAAAACGGACTGTGGAGCCCAGCAGCTTCCTGTTGGCAGCTCATCCCTTTGGATTGAGCATTGGCCCCATGAATCTTCACTTTTCAAATGCAGCTCTCTCCTGCTGTCCTCCCCATCCCTCGTCTCCCATGCTGGGAGTGGGACAAGACACCAGGCCCATTTCTGGCATTGAGGATGGAACCTGGGGAGATGGGAGGTAGGGATAAAGGAGGAAAATGTGTACTTTGCTTGGCATTCACCCTACCTCCAAGTGGAGCATTTCGGGAGTGGGCAGTCAGTGTTGGGGGTGTGTCGGAGCCAATGGGCCATGGAATTTCAGAGCATCTTGGGGTGGAGGCAGAGTGGCACAGCAGGCAGAGGCAGCCACTCTGCAGGTTCCACTCAGATCCTGCCTGAGACCCCAGCCCTTATCTCTCAGAGCCTGCAGTTGTGAAGACACGTGCATTTTAAATGTGTCTCTATATCCAGGCACATCTGAATATGCTTAGCATTTGACCTGCACATAAGGGGAGCTCCAAAAATGCCTACTAAATAGAGAAATACAAATACAAATAAATCGAGAAATACACAAATGCAAGTGTGAGGCTGAGGCCGAGGCCAGCTCCCAGCATTGCTGATCCTCAGCCCACCATGTGTTTCATCTTCTAGGCAGGGCTTATGTTCCAAACCAGCCTGGCATCCTCTCCTGTACGACCCTCGGCCATAACCCAGCTTCCTGTTGTAAAGATAAAAGGCTATTTAACATTTCCCGTAAATGGCACTTAGGCTCCGGATCAAATGGCCCCGCTGGGACTGCTGTTTGAAACCTCAGTTCTCTTAGTGAGGAGCTCCCAGAGCCAGGGTGGTCGATGCTGACAGAGAGAGACCTCTGCTGCCTGTGGGGACACTTGGGACAGACACACTAGGCCTTTGGTCCCCAAGGGCTTATGCCAAGGGGTTGGTCATCCCATGCCCATTGGAAGTGTGAATCAGGAGAAGAGGGTCTCTGAAGGCCAGCATTCTGGTGTCAGGGAATGAAGGCAGCCAGGACCGCAGTGAAGGACACACAGCATGCAGCCCAGGAGCAGTCCTTGAATTGCAAACGACAGAATGGCCTGGGACCAGTGGATGAGTCAGGGTCCTTGCTGGAGGGATGGCAGGAAACTCACTAAAGGGCCTGTGGCTGTGGGACCAGCCTGAGAAATAGAATGAGAGCCAAGCCAGGCTGGTCCCGGAGCTCCAGGCCAGGGGAGCTGTAGAGAGGGAAGTTCTTGGACCTGCTCCTGTATTTCTACTTCTCACCAGGCTCCAGCGGCAAAGCCCTGGGAGGGGTGGGAGCTGGGCTTAGCTTGGGGCCTGGGCCTGCCCAGAGCTGGGGTGAGCAGCACCTCTCTTGAGAGCTCATCTCAGCCTGCACCAAAGGGAGAGTCTGGGGGCATAGGGCAAGGAGGGCGTTCTCTGGGCATCGAGGAAATCAGCACAGGCCGGACTCAGGCAGGGCCTCTTGCTGGGCTCTTGGTGCTTTAAGATGGACTCCAAATGGAAAAAAAGCATGAACCCCTCCTCATTTATGGTCTTATGAGCAAATGCGTGATGTCCCCCACCTGTTTTGGGGACCGTTGAAGGCCTGGTTCCAGGTAGCCTAACACACCCAGCTTTTCACTACTTCACCCCTCTCCAAGTCCTTTTTCACCTTCTCCTTCCCCTGGAACAAATCAGGCAGGTGGGTGGTGGGATGTTACGCATCCAAGTAGGCCAAAATAAAACAACTATAAAGGCCAAGCAGTCTTCCACTCCAGGTACCCAGGGGATTCCTTTACTATCTGCTAGCACCTAGTTAGCTGGTCTCAGCTCTCAGAGGCTGAGGCAGGAGGATCCCTTGAGTCCTGGAGTTTGAGGCTGCAGTGAGCTACCCTCCAGCCTGGGGGACAGAGTGAAACTTCATTTCTGTTTTTAAAAAAATTATTTTGAAGAAAAATAGCACCCAGGCCTCCCTAATTGCCACTTATTAGAACAGGGAAGCTTGACATTTGGAATGATTTTTATATAAAATAATTAATACTTTTAACAATATATGGTCCTTAAACTTAGAGCCTTAAATTATCTGGAAATAAACTTCTTGTGGTTCCTCTTGGATCTCCAGGCCAGCAGGCATTCACTTTGTGTTTTTTTTGAGATGGAGTTTCACTCTTCTCACCCAGGCTCTGGAGCGCAGTGGCATGACCTGGGCTCTCTGCAATCTCCACCTCCCCGGTTCAAGTGATTCTGTTGCCTCAGCCTCCCAAATAGCTGGGATTACAGGCGCATGCAACCACGCCTGGCTAATTTTTGTATTTTTAGTAGAGACAGGATTTTACCATGTTGGCCAGGCTGGTCTTGAACTAACCACAAGTGATCCGCCCATCTCTACCTCCCAAAATGCTGGGATTACAGGCGTGAACCACCGCACCTGGCCTCACATTTACTCTTCCACAGAGAAGCACAACTGGGATCGGGGGACAGGGATAGAGTCCCCTTCTGTTCTTTCCATCACGCCTAGAGTTGTCATTGGAAGAGCAACAGGCAGGGAGTTGAGTGGGTCTGAAGACTAATGTCAGCCCTGTCACTAAGAGCTGTGGGACACTGGACAAGTTACTTCAACAAACCCTGAGGGGAGAATGGGATAGAAAACGCTTGGAGTTAGTTCTGAGAATTAAATGAGCTTCTGTAGGTAAAGCCCCTACCACAAGGCCTGGTGTAGAACAGGTACCCAGTGAAGTTAATTGAATGGAAAGGTGGGGGAGAAAGCAAAGGGTGGGCTGGCTGATCTCTGCATGATGTAATAGCATCCCAGATCCGACGGGACCTGCCAGCTGCTGCCTGAAATTCTACCATTAAAGCATATTCCCTTTAGCCTGAAGTGTTGATCCCAATTAAAATGCTAATTATCTCCAAGGGTTCTACTTTTTAATTTTTTTTCTTTTTCCTTTTTTTTTTGCTAGTTTATCATTGACCCAGAGTGTGAATGAGGGATCTGAGAGCTGCATTTCACGGACAGAGGATGGAGAGGACAGCCTATTCCCCCAGCACGCCCATCTCTGCAGCCCCATGGCCATCATTTCCCATTTGGTCCCTGCCTTAGTCGAGGTGCCCTTCTCACGAGCACCTACATCCTCCACACCCACTCCAGCTGCCGTGCCTTTGGGTTCGTCCTTCCCCTGCCTGGAACGCCCTCCGTGCTCCTCTCTGGCCCACCCTCCAAGGCCCAGCTCAAATCCCACCTTCTCCAGCTCACGGCGCTTTCACTTTCCCTTCTTCGAGGATATCATCACCGCCACCTGCTTTAGCCATGAATGAAGGATGACAGTGTGCAGTGTGATGATGATTCGGAGAAAGACTTGTGTGTGGATAGCAGCGCCATTTCCCAGAGGTCTTCCACAGATGGTACAGGTCACGGGGACAGTGTCCTGGGAGAGAGCATGGTCCTTGGACCTGGGCCAACTGCTTACATCCCAGTTCCACCACCGTGGAACTGAAAGCATTGGTCAACACCTCCAAGCCCCAGTCTCCTCCTCTGTAGGATAGAGAATCAACATGAAGAACAGTGTGAGGATGTACATAAAGGCCTGGCATGTAATTGGGTCCCAGAAATATTAGCTGCATCCTCTTTCTCATGTCAAATGATAACACTCATCCTCAGCATTATTATCCCCATTGGACAGATAGATAAACTGAGGCACGTGGAGGTAAAGAGACTTGTCCAAGGTCACACGGCAGTCTGGTGCCCCAGCCAGCCCCCTCCTGGCCCGTGCTGCTTGGGGTGGAGCTGTCTGGGTTGATTTGACCAGCTGTGGGGGTGCAGGGGGATGTGAGGTGACCAGAAAGAGAGGCAGCTGGAGGGTAAAAATCAGCAGCCTGGAGAAGGCTCCACTCTGGGAATTAATTAAACAGAGGCTTTCATGTCATCTCTCTAACAAGGTTCTTCGTCTCCCACGGTTTTGCTGGAGTGGAGATAATCTCGGTTTCTCTCTGCGCTTCAGCTGTTGATGCTGAGGTGATTATGAAGCGAGCAGCTGTCACCTCGGAAGGGAGGGAGCATGGGGCAGAATCAGGTCAGCGCTGTAAGGGTCTGTGCTCCTTTTCTACGGGTGGGGAAACTGAGGCTGGAAGGGACTGGCCAGAGGTTTCTTTGCAAAGAACTCCACATGCCCACTAGCCGGGAACTGACTTGGGAAGATGAAAGAAAGACCAGGAAAGAAAGGCGAGATGGCATGGAAGCATGCGTTCATTCCTGTGGTCATTCTCAAACATTTACCCCGGGGCGCAACTCCCTGCTAGACCTGGGAGCCCAGGGGAAATGGAGGAAGGCTTTCTTAAGCACATGTGGCTACTTGCTGAGTCTTAGAGGACAAGTAGCCTGTTAGTTAGAGATTTTCATCCTGGGCACTAGAGACATATGGGGAGGGCGGCCCTTCGTGTTGTAGGGTGTTTTAGCAGCATCCCTGGCCTCTGGTCTGGACGCCAGCAGCACCACCATCCTTCTGCACCCCACCAGTCATGACAACCATAAACATCTCCGGGCATTGCCAAATGTCTCTTGGCAAACACGATCACCTCCCATTGAGACCTCCTAGACAAATTAAGGAGGGGCATTCCAGATAGGGGTACTCCATGAGACACAGGAGAAGGTTTGACACTTTCGGGGAATAGCAAGCTTTGTCCGATGGGGGGATGCAGAGGACATTGCTGACATCCTCGGGGATCTAATGAAAGGCATTGTGTGCTCAGCTCAGGCTCCTATAAATTGTTCTGGAAGTTACTGTTCTTTTAATCTGACCCCTTCAGCTGACAGCAGGTTTCTTGTCTTATCCACCTGCGTGTGGAAGCCTCAGCAAATAACCCGGGGGTAGAGATTTTGCAGGAACTCTGAGACCGCTTTGTCTCTGTGGGGGCTGCACACACAGCTGGCAGTTGTGCCTTCACCTTTAGAACAATCCCAGGCATCCTGATCACACGGTGTCCCTTTCCTGACTCAGTTGGCGTAAACTAAAAGTTGATTTGTTTAAGTGATGACGCAAGAGAGAATGTGAGCTAGAACAGGGGAAGGGTGCAAAGGCATTTTACAACCATCCAGGCATGAGGAAGCTGATTAATTCCTACTTAATGAGTACATTAGATTCCCTCTTCAATCAAAACATCTATTAGAAAAGTCACCTATACCAGATGGATCGAGGAAACAGATGTTTTCCAACCTTGACCAAAGATTAGCCAATAGAGTCTTTTAATTGATGCCTGCCTGAGTGCATGTAAAATAATATTCACTTGAGGAGGGACCAGTTTGTCCACAATGTGCTCAGCCAAAGATGTTGCATGAAGCGAGTCGCCCCACGTTAGTCTGTACCTAATTCCCAACCCAAATACACTTGACTATTTTGGTCTAGACCACACTTGATCATCACAAACAGCCACCAAATCCCTCTCTTCTCCTATTTACGGATAGAAACAGCTGCTGTATTTGCATGCCCTGCTCCTTTATATAAACACGACTCTGGTTTCCTAACTTTCTTTGGGGAATTCCTCCTAGGCATCCATGTTTATTTATGAAGCTGGTGTGGAAATACGGCAGGCACCATGGTCATTTCTGGGGGTTTAGTTGAGGTCAGCGGGGAAGTGCTAGCATTACTTGGATGAAATAGAGCACCCCAGTGTCAGTGGGCCACCCCCACCTCCCAGGCATCAAGGTCCCACCCCCAGGCCAGGATCAGATTTTCCTTGACTACATCTATGTGTCATGGATTATCTTATCTTTCAGTTGCTTCATTTTGCTTTGCCTGCCAGGAAGCTCAGAGGTTAATCAGATCTTATTCCAGGCTCCTAAAGAGTTCTTTCTCCTCCCAATTCTCTAAATGGTTTGGGAAACCTCTTTGGTTTAGTTCTTTCTCTTTTCGGCTGCTTTATATGTGTGTTACTATTGTAAACTGCCTTAAATACATTCAGAAAGTAGACGGGGTATAAGTTAGGAACAAATAAACGTCAAATGTGCTAAACATTCCCTCCCACCTCCACGAAAATGCAACTATCCTTTGCCTTTTTTTGCTGGAGGATTCCCTCTGTATTAGAGAGCTGATAAGAATGGTGACACTGGGAGAGTCAGCCCAGGAATGGGCCATTCTCCCCAGAAAAAAGAAATTCACATTATGAGCTACCCAAAGTCATTTGCCTATATTTGCAACCCAGAGAGGAGAACATCAAGATCCAGAAAAAAGAGAAAGCTTCTTTTCTCAATCCAAGACTAGAGCCCGTGTCTCCCAGCAGCTCCCAGCCTGGGGCTCCAGGCATCACTGCCCTGCACTATTCATGGGGCTGGTGAGGCACTGCCAGTTAGCGAGTTAAGAGGGAACTTCTCAAGCCCATGTCTTGCTCCAAAAGGGAAGTTCCACTGGTTGGAATGTTAAAGAGAAATCAGAGGTTTTAGTGACCCGGTTCACTGTTTAGGTTCCGAGCACGTGGGAGGACTTCAGCTGTGGCGTTCAGATACTTACTGTCAGCCTATGTTACAAAGCCTTGGCTTGCAATGTGACCGAACAGGTTGGGAGAAAATAGGCCTGGGCTTTTAACCCAGAAGGAGAGGGCAGCAGGTTCTAAAGTTCGGGTAAGTCAAGAGTCAACCCCAAAGAGGACAATCCTGGCTTCTCAGACTGGGACATCTGGGCTTGCCTTCTGTATGATGCTTGGATTTCCCACAGGAATTTGACCACATGTTTCCCCAGCCTCACATTGACCACCTCCAGGGACAGAGAATTCCTTACCTACACAGGGTGTTGAGCCAGGTGAAGCAGAAAAAAACAGGCAGGTGGCAGATGTCCTGACTCCTAAGGTCCTGAGTCCCCCAGGTCAAAGAGATGGAGTGAGAGAGCATTTGGGTGGAGCAAAGGGAGTGCCCAGCTGCCTTCTGGGATCCTGCAGATACCATGGGTGCTGGTCAGAGCTGGTCCCCTGATTAAGGGAGCCATGGTACTTGGATCACCTCTCTCAGGAGTCCACTGTGCAGTGCCTGGCGGCCTTAAGAAATGAGAGTGGAATGCTGAGGGCTATAGCCAGGAAGAGCCAAAATAAAGGGTGGAAAGTAAAGCCGCTTTCTATCCTAGACATCTCTGTGTGAGCGGGATCTGGAATTAGGTTTGGGAGGGGTGAGGTACAGGGCTCTGGTTTGTGGTTTTTGATGATTCCCATGGTATATCAGTCTGTTCTCACGCTGCTGAGAGACATACCTGACTGGGCAATTTGCAAAAGAAAGAGATTGAATGCACTTCCAGTTCCACATGGCTGCAAAGGCCTCACAACTGTCAGAAGGTAAGGAGGAGCAAGTCACATCTTACATGGATGGCAGCAGGCAAAGAGGGAAAGCTTATGCAGGGAAACTCCCATTTTTAAAACTGTCAGATCTCATGAGACTCATTCTCTATGATGAGAACAGTGCAGGAAAGTCCACCCCCATAATTCAAACCTCCAACCTGGTTCCTCCCATGGCCTGTGGGAATTGTGAGAGTTACTATTCAAGATGAGATTTGGGTGAGGACATAGTCAAACCATATAACATAGTATAAATAATCCCACCAGCGTCAATTTCCAGCTGCCCATGCCAAGCTGCTGATGCAGAACTGGAAAGAGAGACTAACAATCATCTTGCTAGCAGGTCCCAGCTGGCCCCAGCACATCACTGAGTGAAGCCATGGCCTGCTCTTAGTCACTGCTCTGATTCTAACCTGCCCTATACATTCTGGCTTGGTTTCCACATCTACACAACCGAAGTAAGAACAGCTGTCTTGGCTGGGAGCAGTGGCTCATGTCTGTAATTCCAGCACTTTGGGAGGCCGAGGTAGGTGGGTCACCTGAGGTCAGGAGTTCAAGACCAGCCTGGCCAACATGATGAAACTGTGTCTCTACCAAAAATACAAAAGTTAGCTGGGCGTGGTGGCAGGCATCTGTAATCCGAGGTACTCAGGAGGCTGAGGCAGGAGAATTGCTTGAATCCGGAAAGTTAGATTGCACCACTGCATTCCAGCCTGGGCAGCAGAGCGTGACTCCATCTCAAAAAAAAAAAAAAAAAAAAAAGAACAGCTGTCTTACTGTTCTGGGCCTCACAGGTAGAAAGTGAGTAAAGGGGCTTTTCTAGTTTTTGGAGAACTCTTAGAAAATAATAAAAGAGCTTTACATTATCACCAAGTTTGATCTTCTGAGGCAAAATAAAGAAAATGCACAAGAGTGTAACTGTCAAGATGGAACAAAGAGAGGCCTGAGTTTTGTATCCAAAACCCCAGGCCTGAGTCCAAGTGGTTACCTGTGAAATGTGTGTCCCACCTCACACTGTGGCAACCTCCCAGGGGTGTCTTGAAACCCAGGGGGATTAAAGAAAAAATAGACATTTTCAAGAGCGCATGCATGAGAGAAAGAGACGGTTGTATCATTAAGACAGAAGCAGCATAAAAGAGGGACAGCCCAATCATCAAAGGGACAATTTGTGCTCCAGAAAATGAATCCCTAATTATTCCTTTCAGTTCTAAAGAGACAGTGGCCCAGAAGAGAAGCCGGCAGCTCATCTTTCACGTGACTGTTTAAGCCTGGACCAGGAAGAGGAACAACTGTACATACACGGGCAAGAATTTGAATATCTAATTTGATGGGGCATATAAATTGGCAGTTATTCAAATGATAACATTTACATATATAGGGTTTAAGGCTACATGATAACTCCTTATTATTTTTTCCATGGTGCAGAGTAAGGACTTTAGATTTTTTCTCCTTCTTTTCAAGGGTTTTAGGAAGGGATGGAAAAGGCAGCTGAATGGACCCCAGGAACCTCTGGGTGCACCCGGATTTGGGTGTGGGATTTGCATCCGGGAGATGCCCAGGAGCTTTTCCCTGGGGCAGAAGAGGTGGCATGATACTTGCCTTCCTATGTATCTGACCATGGCTTCCCAGCTTGCCAGTGCCCAGCCAGAGCACTTCCCTTGTTTCTGAGGGTAGCAGAGGCTCTAGGCTGGCTCCAAGAGGTCCCAGTAGAGCAGAGGTTCTCAGAGTGGGGCCCCCCCCAACGAGCAGCAGCAGCCTCTCCTGAGAACTTGTTAGAACTGCAAATTCTCGGGCCCATCCAGACTCCCTGAATCAAAAACTGGAGGTGGGGCCCAACACTTGTGTTTTAACAAGCTCACCAGGTGATTATTTTATTTATTTATTCATTCATTTATTCACTCATTCAGTCATTCATTTAGAGACAGGGTTTGGCTCTGGCTCCTAGGCTGGAGTTTTATGGTATAATCACAGCTTGTTACAGTCTTGACTTCCTGGGCTCAAGCAATCCTCCCACCTCAGCCTCCCAAGTAGCTGAGACTACAGGTGTGCACCCTGTGCCCCACTGCTTTTTTTTAAAAAAAAAAAAAAACATTTTTGTAGAGATGGGATTTTGCCATTTTGCCCAGACTGGTCTTGAACTCCTGGGCTCAAGTGAGCCTCCTGCCTCAGCCTCCTAAAGTGCTGGGATTCCAGGTGTGAGCCACTGCACCTGGCCCTCACCAGGTAAAATTCTGATACCTGCTCAAGTTGGAGAGCAGTAAACCCAAATGATTGTGTAAGCTTAAGCTCTATATATGTAAAAGAGATTCCTGACATGCTGGGAAGCTTACACAATCATTTGCGTTTATTTCCCAAGGCCAATTCCATGTTCTCATCCAGTGCCCTTTAGGGATGGTTTTGACTTCTGGCAAAGGAGAAGGGAGAATCCTGGTTTTTCTTCAGTAGGTGAAAGAAGGAGGAAACCCTGTTCCTCTGATGTTTGGCCTGGGTGTCAGCAGGCAGCAGGGGACCCTCCTGTCTGATCTCATGCTGCCCTTCCTCACAGGCTGGGGTGGTGGCACCCAGGAGGGCTCCTGTCTTGGGTGGATGGATGGAGGTAGCCCTAGGTAATAGCTGAGGAAGCTTGAAGTTGCTGGAATTTCTCAGCCCTCTCTGTTGGGTCCAGGCCCTGAGCAAAGCTTCTACCCTCTATTACTCAACAGTTTCTAAGGCCCACCCTGTGCGAGGTGCTCAACCAGATGGTGAGCTCAGAGCAGACCCTGGGTGGGGTGGGACCATTCTTCAGGAATGTACTGCCCCGCAGGGGAGGTCCTGACAATCAGGGATTTCAATCAAGAGCTGAGAGCTCTTGCTGGGAATGTGCAGGGGGTCTTGGGACCAAGCAGCAGGGAAACTCCCCCTAGTCCAAAGGTCAGGAATGCTTCTTAAGCATGGTGGGAGGAAGACAAGTTGTCAGGGTGGCCAGAGCTTCACGTTTAAATAGGACACAGGGTCCAAAAAGCAAGGGAGATTCTAGAGGCAACAGGGAGTCTTTGAAATATGCTAAACAGGGGAAGGAGATAAGCAGATTGCTGTTCTGCAAAGGCCACACTGTTACAGGGTGGAGCCTGGGTCAGAAACAAGGATGAAGGAAGAGCTCTCAGAGAGGGGCTTTTAGGACAATCCGGGAGAGATGGGATGGCAGACTGAACCAGCAGGTGACAGTGAGACAGAGAGAAAAGATGCTGATTAACAGCAGATACAGTTGCCTGGAGAGGGAGGTCCACTGAATGCTGTGGTGAGAGAGGGGCTTTCATGTGATTTGACTGTGTCCTCACCCAAAGCTCAAATGGTAACTCCCATAATCCGCACATGTCACGGAAGGAACCCAATGGGAGGTAATTAAATCACAACGGCAGGTCTTTCCCATGCTGTTCTTGTGATTGTGAATAAGTCTTATGAGATCTGATGGTTTTATGAAGGGGAGTTCCCCTGCATATGCTCTCGCTCTTGCCTGCCACCATGTAAGATGTGACGTTGCTCCTCTTTTACCCCTCCTTTGCCTTCCACCATGAATGTGTCGCCTCTGCTGCCACATGGAGCTGTGCGTCCACTAAACTTCTTTTCCTTTATAAATTACCTAGTCTTAGGTATGTCTTTATTAGCAGCAGGCGAACAGACTAATACAGGCTTTCTCCCAGGCACCTGGCTTGGGCATCTGGGAGGCTGCACAGCATTTACCAGAACTCAAAAGCCCTGGGCTAGGTTAAGGTTGGGATTGCCAGGTTTGTCTCCTAGACCCATACTACTGCCTTAGCACCCTGAATAATTGGATTTGTGTTGTCATCTTGGCTTTCAGTGCAGGTAGCTGGATGGGGTCATCTCAGTCTGGGCTGGACATACCAAGCAGCAGGGGTGGGCTACAGTAAAGACCAGGGATGGAGACTCAAGTCAACCCAGGGAGGAAGTGGCACCCAGAAGAGCTGACTCAACAGGATAAAAAGTTAGGGTCATGTCGGTGAGTCCCAGAGAGGAAGCACAGAGCCTAGATACAGATCAGGCTGAAGGAACTGGGAATGAGGTTCTCTGGGCTGGACCTACAGTAGAGTTGGTAAGCCCAAGAAGGTCATAGAAAACTATTTGCTGACTGCTTAGGGTGGCCCATGATTTCATCAAGCACCCAGGCTCCTTCCAGCTCTCTGTTCTGCCAGCCCTGAAGTGTGGCCCCATTCACTTATTCACAAGATAACTGCTGGAGCTCCAGCTGTCATGTCCATGTTCCAGACAGAAAGACCCTAAGAAGAAGGGAGGAACAAAAGTCACCTGACAGCTGAGTCAGCCCCTTTCAGGGGCTTTTCTGGGGACCCCACCTGATGACTTGGAGAGGTTAGAACACTCAGCTGTTTAGCTAGACACATGCTACCTCCAAAGCAGAGGCAGAGTAGAATGGATGTGAAGTAGCCAACTAAAAATCTCTGTTGCAGAAGGAATAAATAGGATAAATTAGCATCTTTTCTTTATTCGATTTTACTTTTTAAAAATTAAAAAAATTATAAACGTTAGTGAATGAGGCCAATGCATTTAGAAAACCAAGAGTGTTTTAGGCAGAAATCATTTAGTTGCAAGGAACAGAAAGCTACTTGGCTGCTTTAAGTAAAACAGAATTTATTGTAAGAATTCATGGAAATATCCCAGATACTGAGGACAGGAAGCTGGTGGGCCCATGAGGCCTTGGAGCCAGAAACAGAAAACCTGGCTTGAGGTTTTGGTTTTCTCTTCCCTTCCCCTTCTCAGGTCTTAATGGGATTCTGTCTCCAAATCCCCCCAACCTCATCTGCCTCTGTTTCTTTCTGTGTCCCTTCCCCTACCTTCATCCTCCCCCTCCCCACGTCTCTTTCTCTGTTTCTGTGTCTGTCACTGTCTCTCTCCTTTGAATTTTGGCTTTCTCTCTCCTGTGTATAAAGCAGAGAATGGTCACCCTCCTCTTCCAGTTCAAGTGCCAATAGGAAAAGTCTCCAGGACCCTGTTGCAAAATTCCTGGGTGTCTTAGTTCACTTGTGCTGCAATAAAAAAATACCTGGGACTGAGGAATTTATAAACAATAGAAACATATTTCTTATAGTCCTGGGGGCTGGAAGTCCAAGATCAAGCTGCCAGCAGGTTTGGTGTCTGATGAGGGTCTGGTCTGGCGCCTTGTTGCTGTGCCCTTCAGAGGAGATAAATACTGTGCTCTCACATGGCAGAAGGGTCAAAAGGGCAAAAAAAAAGTCTAGCTATTTCCCTACAGGCCTCTTATAAGGTTGCTAATCCCATCTCAGAAGGTGAAGTCTTGATGACTTAATCGCTTCCTAGAAGCCTCATCTTAATACTATCACATTGGCTGTTAAAGTTTCAACATGTGAATTCTGGAGTCACATTCAGATCGCAGCACTGGGACAGAACATAAGATGGCCCAAGCCTGGGTCAGATGCCACCCCACTTGCTTCAGTAGGTGGTGCTTCAGGTGGGGCCATCAGTAGAAACCGGGGACAGATCATCTGAGGTTATCGGGTGGGCAGGAAAGCACTTAGGCTGTGCGTCCCCACAAATACCTGAAGACAGCGTTGCTCTCTCCTCCTCAGGCTTAATGAAACACTAACTTTCCTGCCAGCTGTATGGAGAAGGCTTCTCCCTAACGAAATGTCCCTTTCCAGAAAGGCTCTAGGGTTCTAGGCCAAGTGACTTCCAAACTATTCTTGACTTATGTTCCTACATTCATTTCCCTCTTCCAAAGTCTGGAGAGTCAAAGCCAAGTAGAGCTGTCCTTGTCCTTAGGGGCTCATAATGGAGGGAGGAAGACAGACAGGTACACCTGCCGCGTTCAGTAAAATCCTACTGTGGGTTTACATGCTGCATTATTTGCACAAGTAGATCTAGAGTCCACTAAACAGCTGGGAAAGACATTGTCAGCACAAGCAGAAGGTAGAAGTCCCCTCGTCAGATTCTCCATGCATTACGTAGGAGCAGGAGCACAAGTGAGAAATGCTGACTCTGGCCAGGGAGAAGGAACCACAGCTGATAGCATTAAGCAAACTGGCTGAGACCTAGGGGATTCTAGCAAATGACATGACGGAATTAATAAAACACAGCCCTTGGACTTGAATTTCCCAACAGCTGAGAGTCAACAAGTCATGAGGAGACCGCGATGTACAGCTGAACACACCAAGCCAAGCTTAGAGAGTGAATTACGTCTCATTGGAGTGCCGCTATATACTCTGCCCTTAGAAGGATTTTTTTTAGAGTTGAATTTGCAGAAAAATGGGTAACATCTGCAAGCGTTTAAAAATTATTTTAAAATATAATTAATTTCTGGTTTATTTTCCCAAACAATCCAATTTCTTAAAATTTCCAAAGAGTATATGTGTATCCCTGGTTATATATTTTTTAGTAATTTTTCTGTATAGAAGAAACCTAACTCTATGCATCTACCTATTTTACCTTGTTGGAACACCACTAATAACCTCCTGACTGATGCCAGCAGGTACCAGGAGACACAGTAAGAATTGCCAGGCCCGGCACGGTGGCTCACGTCTATAATCCCAGCACTTTAGGAGGCCGAGGTGGGTGGATCATGATGTCAAGAGATCGAGACCATCCTAATCAACATGGTGAAACCCTGTCTCTACCAAAAATACAAAAAAATTAGCTGGGCATGGTGGCACACGCCTGTAGTCCCAGCTACTAGGGAGGCTGAGGCAGGAGAATTGCTTGAACCCAGGAGGCAGAGGTTGTGGTGAGCCGAGATCGCACCATTGCACTCCAGCCTGGGTAACAAGAGCAAAACTCTGTCTCAAAAAAAAAAAAAAGATTGCCAGCCTCTCAGCTGCTAGACCAATGGTGCAAATCTTGCAAAAGAAATGGTGCTCCCTTCCACATTGGTTCCACAAACACACACACACATGCACATTAAAATAGTAATACATGGTGCTGATGAAGTCATGGTAAAACACATGTTTAGCTAACTAGGTAGTCAGAGAGAAATTTCACAATGCATTCTGTGGGAAGTAGAAAAGTTCCTTTTTAAAGTTTCCTTTCCTGTTAAAAAGTAAGCGTGCTAATAACTCTTTGTTAAACCCTATCCTATGTAACTGTTAAACACGCCATGCTTACAGGCACATAGTACATTCTATGTCCTTGTACTTTAACCAAGATATCTGTGCTGGACGTGCTCACAGGTGTGTCCCAGCTCTCCACTGCTTTTACCTGTTTAGAAAAGATTTTAGTGTTAGCCAATCGGGTATTAGTTTAGATTGTGAGATCTGGCTCTGAGATCAGACACAGCAGTAAGGACAACCCCAAATGTGTAAGGAATAAATTTGTCTGAGAAGGGCAGATCGCTTGAGCCCAGGATTTCAAAAACAGACAGGCTGGTTTTGAAATCCCGGGCTCAAGCGATCTGCCCTTCTCAGCCCCCTAAAGTGCTGGGATTACAGGTATGAGCAACTGTGTCCAGACTAGCTTTTTTCTTTGGTAGTTATGGGAATATTATTCCCTTTGGACAAATTATCAGGATTGAAGGGAAAGCACATTCTTATGGTTCTTGGAATGTGCTGGAAATAGATGCTCGGTGCTGCAAAGAAAAATCAGCACTGAGACACAAGACTTGTCAACAACACAATTTTTACTTCCTGGACTGCAGGAAGGGTACTTTCTCTAGCCATCTTGCCACAAGAGTATAATGAGCCCGGGATTTCAAAACCAGCCTGGGCAAAAAGGGGAGATGAAAAAATACAAAAATTAACCGGTGTAGTGGCACACGACTGCAGTCCTAGCTACTCAGGAGGCTGAGGTGGGAAGATCGTTTGAGCCCAGGAGGTCGAGGCTGCAGTGAGCTGTGATCCCGCCACTGCACTCCAGCCTGGGTGACAGAGCAAGACCCTATCTCGAAAAACAAAACAAAACAAAAAAGCAAAAAGGTGTAGATTATAAACCTTTTTTAAAACCAAAATGGAAAAGTGGAAGCATGTTTTCACTCACATTTCAGTTTAGGCCAAGCAGGAGACATTATTTCCTTTACCAGGTAGGGCAGTTGGGATCTGGAGTGTGAATGGCCATGGACTGGTGATGTCCCACCTACCTGAGCTCATAAGCCACCCCTACTCAACGTGTTAGGTGGCCACATTGTCCCTTGCAGATGAGGACTCACTTTCCAAGCTTCTGGGACTGGCAGAATTGATTCCAGCCCAGTGTTTTCCAGAGAGCTGCAAGGCACACCATTATTCTTGGAAACTCTGCCCTTGGTATTGAGACGTGCCATCTGGTGCTCGTCTCAGTTTTGAAAGGAGAGAATACAATCTCATTTGATACCTTATCAAAGTGTACTTTGCAAAAAGAAAAAAAAAAAAAACCAAGTTCAAACACATTAGTTCTTTTTTCTTCCTTTCTTTTCCCCCTCCTTTTATTAAGCACTTTATATTCTCTAAGAAGTTGGGACTCATTAATTACAGTGGTGGTAATTATAACCCACTCGTATTTCTGCAGAGCCCTTCTGAGGAGCTGAGAGTCCTTTACAAATATGAGCTCATTAATCGTCCCAGCAGCCCTGCAGGTACAAGACAGCTACTACTGTCCCTCAGAGTCTGGGGCTCCAGGGCTGCCTGAGCGGGGGACCGCAGGTGCTCCAGTGCCAGGGTCTTGGGCCGCCTGAAGCCCTCTGCAGGAACAGCCACTTGCCTGAGGCAATGAAAGTTAAAGTCTGCAGGGTCACTGGCTTCAAGAACTTTAAGGTGTCTTGAAGTTCCAAAATCAAAGCTGGCAGCCTAGCAGCCCTCCAAAGCACACCCACAGGACAGGGTCAGAGACAGGGGCCAGCAGCCCCATCCTGGTTCCCGCATGCCCTGGTGCTTCCCGTTTCTGCATCTTTGCTTGACTGTGCCCCGTGTTCGCTATGCTCTCCCTCTCTCTTAAGTTAGATTTACCCTTCAGCGGAAGTTCTGCTGGGTTCTGCAGTGTCTCCCTCCACTGTCCTCCACCAACATGGGCAGTCTGAAGTCCTCATTTTGCAGGTAACCCTAAGCAGCATGATCTCTTCTAGGCTTGCTAGTGATTTTCTAAATTGTGATTTGGCATTCCTTGAAAGCATACTTGGGTCTTTTTCCCCACTGGGAGCCCCTTGAGGGAGGGAAACATCTTTCCTATGGTTCTGGGAGCTCCAAGGACAAGTTCAGGGTTCTGTATACTGTAGGGGTCAAGAATAACTGACTGATGGGTGAATGGGGTCCTGAGTGGCTGTTCCCCAGGAAGCACTGACAGAGGGGGTAGAACTGTCCTTATCCTTAGTGGCTCATAATGGGGGGAGGAAGGTAGACAGCTACACCCGTCACTTTCAGTAAAATCCGACTATGGTTTCACATGCTGCATTGTTTGCACAGAAAGATCTAAAGTACATTAAACAGCTGGGAAAGATGTCTGAGATGAGCTGAGGGGAGGTGGTCTGGGGAGGCCACTGCCCTCTCCCCTGCTACCATCTCACCCAGTACGCCATGAACCTCCAAGCCAGAGGACAGCACCTGCTACCCTCTAAGGGCATGGTTTTCATATCTCCAGATCTTATGTGGGAAGCTCCTTACCTCTCCCACCAAGCTTGCCCATAATATCAAACCATGTTCATCCTTCAAGCTGATGTGCAAGTGCCATCTCTTTAATGAAATCTTCTTTCCTGAGCTCATTCTTCCTCCATGAAAAGCCATTGCATTTCTCTGAGCCCTCACAACATATTACATAGGGAATCCTCCAGACTGTGGCTTTACCATGTCCTAGCTGCATGGCCTTGGACAGGTCTCCACCTCCTCAGGCCTCTGTGTCCCCATCTTTTTGATGGTATTCACATGCCCACCATGAGTGTCATAAGAACCAAAAGGGAGAGCTGGGAACCTGGTGCTCAGTATCCATTACTGTTTGTACTGTCTGCCAGAGAAAGGGAGAGGGTGGTGGCTAGTTCATTGTTAGGGATGGGGTGACTTCCAAATCTCTTGGTTTTAAAAAGGTTATCAAGTGATTCTGCAGCTACATTTGGAGACCACAAGCCTAAACCAGGCTGTATAAGAGAGGAAACCAGTTTCCAGAAAGTGGGAGTTGGGGAGAAAGGTCAACATCACAAACAAGGGTTATATCAAAGGTGAGACACACAGAGCCCAGGGTTAGGACCTTCCATGTCACCCAGTGAACAACATACCTGATGCTTACATCCCACCAAGCCTTTGATGAGCCTGGCTACTCTTTTAATTTTATTTTTTAAATTCTATTCACATAATGTATGATTACATTCTCATTATAAAATAGTTACGAGAAATAAATCGGAATTCCCCTTGACACCCATCCTTCACTCCCTCCCCACTGTTGTCAAGTTTTCTTTGTAGTATTTCAAGACCTTTTCTGTACATTAAATTATTTTTTATTTTGAGGGTAAATGAGGGTATGTGGAGGACTTTGAAAAGATCATGTTACACTTGTGGTATTAGTCTCAATTTAATATTAAACTTGTCTTCCCTGTCTATATCAGGTAATGGGTAAAACCGTTAGCTGGGGCAGGATCCTGTTCAGTCACAGCCACAGCTTCTGCACAAGTGGACCCTCTATTTCAGAAATGTTGCTGAGAATCTACTGAGATCCAGGCAATAGACATTATTTAGAGTCCCCTGTGTTACACTAAACTCAGTTTCCTGGGTTCCTGCCCATATTTCTCCATCTGTATTTCTTCATCTCCATCAGGATGTACTGAGAGTCCATGCCAATTGCTTTGCTGAAGTTAGATCACTTATATTTATTGTGTTTCTCTGACTACCAGTCTGGTAACCTTGTCACAGGGAGCTTATTTTTACATAGGCTTATTCTGATTCACCTATTCTTTGTAAAGCCATCTTGGCTCCTGATGATCACTATTCCATTTTCTAATTGCTGGTAAGTTGTGGCTTTAATCACTTATGCTACAGTACTGCCCTAGATCAATATCAAACTCATAAGCACACACGATTTCTGCTGAAATTCAGCTTTTCTCATCTCTTCAGTCATTCCTATCTCTCCATCAGCTCTCTGGTGGTCTTTGCAAGCTCTGTCAGGACCCAGGAGCATAGCTCATTGGCTTCAGAAGACTGAACTGAGTTCAAGGCCGTCTGGGCTCTCTGATCACCCACTTCATCACAGCTGTCAGCTGTACCACCAGCTCCTAGCCCTATTTCCTTTCTGGCCCAAAGTTCACTTTCCTGGCCTGAAAGTAAACCAGCAGTGGAAAGCATCTATTTCCTCTTTATCCTTTGACATCAGTGGGAGGCAGAGTGAGGCCAGGGGCCTCAGGAATCAGATAGGTGCTTATTCAAGGCCCAGCTCCACCACTGGTCAGCTTCCAGGCCTGGGCAAGTTGTTCAACCTTGGTCATTCTTGCTGTATTATTTCTGTAAAATGGCAGAATTGAAAGATAATGCACTTGCTCAACAAATGATAGTTACAATTACCATCATTATCCCAGTGGCTCAAACAACCTTCTCTTACAGCCAAGAAGAAAAACTTTTTCTAAGTTGAGTCATTCACCAAAGCAATCAGCCATTCTCTCCTCAGCCTCTGCCCTACCTTGGATCTTCTACTAAAGCTGATATGACTGAGAGAACAGAGATGGGGCTCTTCTAGCTTCTCTATTTAACACCAAGGGGAAAATAAGGTAAGACAGGGCACTTCAGGGCGAAGGGTGATTCTCCTCCCGAGTCCCTCTGTGACACATGCTCTCCTGGACTCTGGATGGGGGATGCTGTGACAGTCCTGTGTGCCTTGATAAACCCAGTCCTCTTTCTGTCCTCCATAAAAGAGGTCCTGGCCACAGCTGACCCCAAATACTGCTCTCATTCATGGACTTGGTGAGATCTTTGCTGTCACTACTCAGTCAAGCTCCCTTACCAATGAGGAAACTGAGGCTCAGAGAAAGGACATAACTTGATCAAATTCCTCCAAAAATTTGGTTGTGGAGCTAGGGCTAGGACCCAGAAATTCTGGGGTGCCATCTCTTCTTCTGGGCTCAAACCCTCTGACCCAGTCTCCCCATAGTTGACAGGAAGCTTTCCTTAGGACCAAAGGCTCAGGGCAGAACAATTTCCATCAGTTGCTTCTGCTCCTCCTTCTTCATGCCCTAGCAGTACGCCAGGGGCCTAGCTTGTGCATCAAGAATCCTTTTTCTGCTGTGTGACCTTGGGCAAGTCACTGACCTTCCCCGGGCCTCTGCACAATGTGGGGGTTGCAATTCCTTTTCTGTAAATTCACTGTGCACTCTGATTGTCTCAGACTCAGCTCCTCTAAGACCCACATGGGCATCACTCCACCCTCGGCGTTGGACAATCCATGGGCTCACTCCAGCCTATAGTGACAGATGAGAGTTCCCTTCTACTCATGCATGCAGGTTTCATGGCCCAGTCATGGAGCTTGAGGGCTGCAGGGCAGACACGGGCCCCTTAATGCAGTAATGTGTACACATGAGCTTGTGTTGCCGTCAGCTCACCACGCCCTCACCAGCACAATTTAGTTGGATTGACTGCAATCTCTGTAGAGACCGCTGAATGCACATCCCCTCCTGTATTGCCTCCAACTCCACTGGGTCTCCTGCTGGGAACCCTCAAGAAGGCCACTCTAGAGCTGCAGCCCCCTTGGCATGGCTCACATCGGGTCAGGGTCATTAGCTGTCAGGAGTAGACTCGAGGTCACTGCACCCCCCAAGCACACACACACCGCTTTGGGAATCATCTACACACACCCACTCTCACCCCACCGAAATCTGCTTGGAAGAGAACGAAAGCACCTCCGGGTTGGGCCCAAGTGACTCCCTGCCCAGGCAGCCACATCCAGCCAGCACCTCCCACGCTCCCCCGGGGCCACGCCTGCGGAAGGATGATAAGGGAATCGGATTCTCCGGCAACACCAGAGGCATAGTCCAAAGATCCAGAATATTTAGCTGTGTTTACCCGCAATAATCAGCTTCTCAAAGACATGTCGCCGGGCAGCTCTTGCTACATTGATTATGCCGCCTCGTATTTTTGGCCCCCAGGGGCAAACAGTTCTGATTAATATTTCACAACACCGTTTTTTTTCCATATTCCTTTCTTCGCGTTGTTGCTTTTCTCTCTTTTTATTTTTTTCCTCCTCCTGAGCCCCTGAGAGCCTGATAGAGAGACACGGAATATTTCACCGTCTCTTGTGTCTGCCTGCTCCAGTAATCAGCGGACTCAATCACGCTTGCAGTGTTTTTATGAATTAATAACAGGCACTTTGGAGGGCTAGCGGGGGAGGCAGGAAACGCAATCTATGGAAGCTTAATGAGCGCCGTGGGGAGCAGCTACCTTCGCCTGCAACCCTGCCACGCTGTGCTCTAAATCATTGCGTCTGAGATCACCCACTTCCAGACTAGCCCTGACAGCTTGCGTAGGACTCCTGAGTGACCCTCTGTCCCTGACAGGTCCTCCTGGGAGGCAGGATCTGGAAGAGGCAGCCTCAATGCCTCGCCATTTTAATTCAAAGAAGGAAAGGGAGACAGGGGCTCTGGTTTGTCCCTGTCATTTGGTGTGCTCTGCATATGTTGCTCTTTGGTAAATCGAGCAAGCAGGGTAAAAGAGCAGGGCAGGAGGATCCACGGGGGACCTAGGCAGGGCTGTGCATGGTGGTCTTGCTCTTGTAAGTCTAGAAACGTGTTCTCGTTGGTACTCCATGGTGTCTAGATTCTAACAGTCTCATTTAGGCCAACTAAAGTCCCAAAGATGTCAACTGTATATTCTGAAATACCACTTGAGAAAACGTTTCCTACCTGCCATGGTCTGACATACAGCCCCACTGTATGTGATCAACACCCAGTTCATATCACGGGAAACTCACTGATTGAGTCTTGTCTGATGAGACAAGACCAGCGCACTGACTGTGCATGGATGTTAGGGCGTTGCCAAATGACCACACGACTCTCTAAGGATTTTCTCCCCATGTCCTTGTATTCTGGTAACAAACAGGTCACAGACAGGCTCCTGTCCACATACCACACTTGGAGCAGTACTGGTCTAACCCTGAGTGTCACATTCACAATTTGCAAAGGGAAATATAAGCAGCAAATAAACCAGGACCTCGTGGCTGGGGTTGGAGCAGTCTTTACCAGCAGGATGGGAAGTAGTCAGATTCTAATCAGAAAGTTCTACTGGAAGCAAGGCATGTGTTGGCTCTTATTTTTTTTTTTATTTCTTTCTTTTTATTCTGACAAATGTCATACTCATACCTACACAAATTTAGAGGGAATAGGATAAGAATAACATAAAAAGCTTCATGTATCCATCACTGAGCTTCAGTCATTAAGTTGCTTATTGATGACAACACTGTCCTTGAGCTCAGATGACTACACTTTCCTTGAAAGGCAGGCTCCACCCACCAAAGGGAGAAATTCAGTGAGATCCACGAGTTGGCCTGGCTGCCTTCCTTAGAGATGCCGTGCATTTCACCCCTTCCAGGATTTACCAGCTCCCCAGTCCTTCTCCCTAAGGGAGGATCCAAGAGTCCAGGTGGGAGAGGCTCTTCAGTCACAAATTCACCGATAATCACTTGGATCCTTATGCTAGATGGCTGGTCTTATTCATCCCGTCCTGATTCTTCCTAATTTCATACTCATGCTAATCTGAAGGACCTGAGAAAGCCAGAAAGGAAGAGCTTGGAACACACTGTGTATTTTGACTTTGGTTTTGAAGGTGCCCCGCCATGAGGCCCTCCACATGCGAGTATGTGTTACAAGCAGTGGGAAAATGTTGTCTCTTTCTCCACTCCCCACACCGGGCGCTATGCCAGCAGTGGAGCTCCAAGCAGAAGAGAGCAACGTCTGTCCTCAGGAGGCCCTGGTCCAGTGTTCAAACGCTGGGGATTTCTGAGAGTGAACTCTGGTCACTTGGTGAGATTGTGAGTCACCTGTCCTCTAGCAGCCAGCTACCAGAGAGACAGCATGGGGGGGAGGATGATAAGGAGAATGATGTTGGAGGGAGCAGGGGGGAAAGTGGGGGAGAAGGAGAGCGACACGCAGAGAGAAAGAAAGAGACAGAGAGAGAGAGAGAGAGAGAGAGAGAAACAGCACACCTACACACTACTCAGACACATAAAGGCAGGCGGGAGAGGTAAGGCATCTGAGAAAACCTTAGCTGGGATAGAATACAAGGTGAGGGGAGGGGGAACCTGGGGCCCCGTGTGTGAGCCAGAGAGGAGGGGGCATTCAGGCCCTCCTGGGCTCTGTGGGCATGGGGTCCAGCAAGGTCTCAAGGCCCCATCTTACATGCACATCTTACAGTTCTTCAGAGCACTAACCAAGATCCCATGAAAATATAGCTCCAAATTTAAAAACAGCAGCCCTGTCTATTAGTCATTCTCTCACGAGGTAGAACTGCTTTCTGCCAGAATCGCTCCCAAATCATCACACACCGCAGGGCTTAGGCCTGCCACCACAGCCTGGTTTTCTGGGGACATTTGGGCTTGCTGTGACGTGTCACTGCTCTTCCAAATATGGTCCTCCCAGTGTTGGCATCACTTGGGATCTCCCAAGAAATGAGATTTCCAGGCCTCGCTCAGGCCCCCTGAATGGGATTCTGCATTTTAACTCCTTCCCCGTGTCATTCGTGGGCACGTGCAGGGGTGAGAAGCATTGATCTATCCCGCACTTGGGGAGCACCTGCCTGGGATGCTGGCTTCTCTTTATCACGTCCCTCCTCCCTCAGTCTCATCCCCACTGGTTTGCTGGTTCGCTGCCAGCCAGGAAAAGTCCATCTCTCAGACCAGGTTCTCACAGGCTCAGAGATAATGGCTGAATATTGATGCCTCCCAAATGCAATTTAGTGAAAATGTCTTAAACGTCTAAAAAGCCTTTAACATCCCAGGGAATAAATTTCTAATAATGACATTTCAGGCCCTTTGACATGCCTTGGCAAAACAATATTTCTATCTAGGAGAAGACGCCTTCCTGCTATTGCTTACATTCTGTCATGTAATAATAACTGGAATTTGTATAGCATCTTCCTTTTATAACATGCATTTATTCCTTCTCATTGAATCCACCTGTCACCTGGGAGGTAAGCCAGACAGCTTTCAGGATCCCTATTTTACAAGGAGGGAACCAGAACTCAGAGAGGGTAAGGGACTTGCCTGTGGTTGCCCAACTAAAGAGAAGCCAAGGCAGGTATGGACCCCAAATCACCTGCCCCCAGTCCCCGTGCTGCTTCTGGGCAGAATTGTGACTTCTAGGACAATCCTGCCGGAAGGTCCTGTGTATTAAGGGGGGTCTTGTGCTTGCAGTAGAATCTTATCTTAAAAACACCAGGGCCAGGTGTCCAGTTCAGCCCAACAAACATTTTCCTCCCTCACTGGGCCCTAAATTGGGAGTGGAGCAGCAGAGGTGAATGAGACCCAGGCCCTGCCTTTGGGAGCTTGAATATTAGAGATTCATTTTTCAAACATCTTTTGATGGAGTAGAGACGTGTTCTGATATCACAGCCTCCCAAAATAATATATGAATGCTTCTTTTCCTCTAAGAAAGCAGCTATTTCTCTCCTCTTAAAGATGAGGTAAAAACAGCTCAGCTTCCAGATCCCATCCCTACACCCCCAGCCAACAGGTGTCCCCTGCGATACCACTGTCTGGGCATTGCTTGAACCTGACATAGGCCCCTTGGGCAATGCGTTAGCACCTTTTACATCTCACCTCAACCTAAGCGTTCTCGTACAAAGCCAAGCTTCGACAAAACTCAAAACCCTTTTTCTTTCTTCTTCTTTTTTTTTTTTTTCCAGCAACTCATTTAAATAAGCTTTTCTCAAATTGGATTTAAAGCAGTTTCACTTCCCTCTGCTCTTCTTCGAATCAAAACTTACCTTTCCTGTGTCCCATTTCTTCAGTCTTTCAGATGATTTAAAGCTAATCTGTTAAACCACTTTGCATTTAGAAGGATTTAACCAATATTAGAATAATATTTTACTCCTCCCTGAGAAAAATATGCCTTTCTAAACTCATCATTGCCTTAATCCAGCATTCCACAAAATGTGTGTCTGCAAAGCATGAGGTCTGAATATGGCTTTGTGAAAATATTTTTCCGGTCAATGGAGTTGGGAGATCCTGCCTACTAAGTCCCCACCTTGGGTCGTTAGCACAGTAAAGGCTCTGAGAAGTCCTGCAGGGTATCAAATGCTTTACATTTGTTTAAATCAGCATTGTCCCAACTTTTTGGGTGCAGAGACTCTTAACATTTTTGCACAGCTTGAATCTAGGTGCCACCTAACGCACCTTTGGGAAATGTTGTCAGCACCCAATGGCTGCCTCCCCTTGAGGATTTCAGGTCTGCAAATGGGTGAGACAGGACTTCCTCTATCCCTCCAGTCAAGTCACCCTTCACCTGTGCTATTCCCCTGGGCCACTCCTCATGGTCTGTTGCAAAAGCAGCAGCAGGTGTCCAGGCTCTTTTCTGCCTTTGCCTGGCTGTGTGATCATACTGCAGTCACTCAGCCTCTTAGAGACTCACCTGTGAAATTGAAGGGTCCTGCTTGTTCTGTCTCACAGGGCAGCAGGGAGGCTCTGGAAACAGACTGTGTTTCTAGAGCCCGTCAGTAGTCATCATCCTAGATTCCGCCGGGACCTAAGACCAGTTGGTTTCTTAAGAAGTGGACAGTAAGGAGCAAGTCCAGCCTTTCTCCAGAGTGGCCGCTCCAGCTCCCCAAACTCAGGATGACATTTATGTCCTCTCCCATTCCTACCAGAGGCCAATCTTGGAGCCAGGGCACTGCTCGGAATCCCACATTTTGGCAATGATGCCCAAGATCGTGCCTGATACTTACTGTGGAAGGGGGACGCGGCCAGGTCGTGGGAGAGGATGGCGGTGCACCCTTCTCTGCCATCACTCACCAGCCGTGCCGTCATCACAGCCTGTCCTTGGCTTCATCCTTCCCCTGAGCCACACCTGTTAGCAATCTGCACTGGTATGTGCAGTGCCTGTACACGACAGCCTGGCTGCAGAAATCCCGGGGGAGTTATTTTTGTAGCATACATACATACCTTGTGTGCAGTCAGACGGGGGTGGTGTTTATGTCTCAGTTCTCTTTTGCAAAAGGAAAAAAAAATACAGTGGAGCTAGAAATGTGTACATTTTGAACAGCCGCCCTCATGCACTGTGTATATAACTCTGCTGCATGAAATTTAAACATAAACTTGAGTTTTCTGAGATTGGATGGAGGAAAATTTGGCCATTGGCATCACGATTATTTTTCTGCACCAACTGCCAAAATCAGGCATTAAAATACAACACTTCCACCCCCAGAAAAAAAAAAAAAGAGAGAGAGAGAGAAAAAAAACACATACACATCTATACAACCTAATTTTCTCTGGGGACAAGGTAGCTGTTGTTGATATGACATGTTTTTGCAGCACAAATGTTGGCTCTTCAGCCCATTTTGCTCTTTTATATGCACTAAAATGTGAAACATCTGAGAGAACACACACCATCAGTTCAGAGCATTTTCCTCTAGCCTTGCTGTGAGCTGAGAATCTGTACCAGACTCCAAGGCAAACTCTCCAGGAGCTGAGACAGAGACTGTAAGTTTAGATTAACTGGCATAGAGGGAAGAGGGTGGTACGAGTGGGGTAGAGAAAGGGGAAGTGAAGGGGATGTGTCCATACTATGACCACTGGAGAAACAAAGCTAAGGCCGGGTCCACTGGGATTTGGCAGGATCTTCTGTGTGCTGGGAAGGAAGATGGCAATGGAGACATAAACAGGCTTTGGACACAGACGGACCCAGGTTTGAATTCCAACCTAGGAAATCTTCTTCCTGAAGAGGTTGCCCACTCCATGAGCAGTGCAGGCTCCTTCCTCCCAGGTGCCCACTGGGGGTGCTGAACCAGCAGCTCAGACCTGAGTGCGGGTGGTCCCCTATGGTGGTCTTTGTGGTTTGTTCCTTGCATGGTAGCTGCCATCTTGGATTCTTCCTGTCTTCCTAAAAGGCAGCAAAGGCCCTTTCCTCACCCGCAGCCCCCATTTCTGCCACTCACACTCACATCACAATCTGGTCTTCAATGGGAGGGTAAACAAGTTGAGGACTGTGATTCTTTTAGCTCGTCAACCTATATAATACATATTTCTAAAGTTTGGAAACTATTTGTCTTAATTTTTTTAACTGCTATAACAAAATATCTCAGACTGGGTAATGTATAAGAAATAGAAGTTTATTTTCTTACAGTTCCGGAGCCTGAAAGTCCAAATCAAGCCCTGGCAGTTTTGGTTGTCTGACGAGGGCCGATCTCTGCTTCCAAGATGAGGTCTTCTTGCCGTGTCCTCCAAAGGGACAAATGGTGTGTCCTCGCCTGTCCTTGTATGGCAGAAGGGAAGAACTCCCTCAGTCAGACCCTTCTATAAGGGCACTGATCCTATTTACAAGGGCCCCACCCTCATGACTTACCTCCGTGGCCAGTGTTTTTGTGTATTTCCTTTGAGGCCTTGGAGAACAGTTTTTTTCAGGAATATCCTTCTGCAAGGGCAGCAGGGGCTACACTAGGAGTGATGCAGATGCATGAGGGGGAAACCCGGAGGAAAAGCCTGGACAAGGATCCAGCAGACTTGGAACAGAGAGGAAGGGAGAGCTGAGTCCACGCTGCCTCCTTCCAGTCCTCCAGCTGGAGGAAGAGAGGTCAAGAGGGAAAGATAAAGCTTCTTAGAGTGTCAAAGCAAGAGTCAGGGTTGCAGGTTGTAGAAAAACAGATTGGTGAGGTCTTGGGTGGGTTTGGAGGGTGGAGGCTATAGATGTTGGGCAGGACTCTCAGGAGGTGAATAACCCTGCCCTGAGTAGATCTGAACCAGGCAGATGGCTTGGAGTGCAGGACCCTGCTGACCGACAGTCTGAAAACCAATGGCAGAAGAAGCCCACTGCCGGCGAGCCCAGAACCTGCTCACCCCGTCCTCTCTCGTGTAGTCTCGTGTCTGCAGCTCACTCTCTCTGAGCAACCCGGTCACCTGATGTTTTCCCTGCTACTTCTGTGCTTGTCCAGAGTGGCGTTAACCCACTGAGGATTCTGTCAGGCCTTTAGCACAAGGTTCTTGACTATTTTGTGACCCTAGAAAGAAGACTCACCAAGGCTTGACAAGGTTTGGTTTGAGGAGTGTCAGGGATCCCTTCCTGTCAGCAGTCATCATGCCTGCGCTGCCACTATTTGAGCACTTTAAGAGGCAGTGTGATGGTCTGAGTGCTGGAAGGGAGTCAGGACTCCTGGGTGCTGCTCCAGGATCTGTTCTCAGAAGTCATTTCACACTCTGGGTTCATGTTTTTCATTTGGTTAATTAAAAAATAAAAAAGATTGGTATGAGGCAAACAGACAGAGCAAAGACTTGCCGCAGGAGTGAAAGGCCTAGAGTCAGCTGTACACACTACGGATGGGCCAAGTGCCTCAAGGTAAGCACTGCTCATGCCCCCTCTTCTTAGGATTTTTTGAGCCACTGGAAGCTGTCACTTTCAGATTTGAGTGTGGATAAGTGTATTAGGCCCTACCTGGGGAGCCAAGGAGCCTAGGGAAGAGGGACAGGTGCTCAGAACCAGGCAGAACTCAAGATCAAAACAAGGAGATGGGGAAAATAGGGGTGGGGGGGCCTTATCCTCCCAGGAGGAGCTGACCAGGCCCAGAGCTTTGCATTGAACAGAGTTTGCTTCAATATCCCATTTGACTCTAACAACAATTCTGCAAGTTATTGTTTTTATTATCCCCATTTTATCCATGAAGCCCTTCCAAGGCTCAGAGAGGTAAAGTGACTTACCCAAGTTCACACAGCTGGAGGAGCCAAGTCTCAAAGCCAGTTACATTTGACTCCAGAGTCCAAGCTCCCTCCAGATCTCTTCACTGCGCAAGCCCAGGGGTGAAATGGGCTCTTGGGGTGGACACAGGCCCCACTCTCCCTATCCTCTCTTGTGTCAGCAGCATGGTAAGCCCAAAACTCTCACCAGGAGACAACATTCATCTGAACTTGTCATCCATGGAAGGGCTTTGTGGAAATCTCTGGGTAGAGGAGACATTTTCGCTTAGGAGGGGGAAGGGAGGGAACTGGCGACTGCCTTCAGTAGGCTGAGAAAGCCATACTGTGGGCCGATCAGAGGCGGTTCTGGTGGCCGTAGGAGAGGGCAGAGCAGGTGCAGAGGGAAAGGCTGAAATTTGGTGTTGGAATGCCAGTGCTTGCCTCTTACCACCCAACACTTCCCGCCTCCTCCACCCAGGCGCCCTCCTACACTGGCTCCCACACATTCTTCAACATCTCTTTAAAAATTAAGGGTGCAGTTGGGGTGGGGGCAGCTTCTGAAACAGATAAGAGGTAATTGCCTGCCTTTGACTCCTCTTGATGTGAAAATGGGATTGGAATGACTCACTCTGGTTGAAAGGTTAGTTGAAGGTTATTACAGGAAAATTGTTATTCATACATTTTTTTCTGTGCGGCCGGATAGCCTAAGAGATTAAATTCACAGAGTGCATAATGACCCATCAGGGCCGACAATGGTAGGGGCGTCCCCGGGGAGGGGAGATAACGGAACAGAGACTTCTCTGAATAATTCATGCTCCAGCGCAGTGGCACTAACAGATTACATGAGGGTTTTCATTAGAATGGAGAGGAGAGAAAGGCGCTTTGAAAACAGCCGGTGTGTTTCTCAGCATCGCGGGCAGCTCTGGCCCAGTTCTCTGTGGCTTCAATTAACGCCTGTCCCTACATCTTGGCGGCCCTGGGAGGGGAAACAAGTGGGATAAGAGAGCTTCGTTGTTCGTTGCACAAGGCAGGCGGGTGACAGACATCCCACTCCTAAGTGAGCCCGGGCTACCCGGCCCCATTCTAAGCCTTGACGCTCTCAAAGGGTGGGCAGGCCTGGAGAAGAAGCTGAGCCTGGGTTCAGCCTGTGGGACTCTGGATTTATTTTTTAAATGACGTGGTTATAGAAAATGTGTGTGAGAGGCGTCTTCTTCCTGTCCCATTGATCGTATCCCAATGGGTTTGTTTTCCGCTCTTCCCTGAGGATGGATACAAGAGTTACCCATCAATCATTTGTGATCACCACTTGTCAGGGTGTACAGGGTCTCTTGGCTGCAGATGGGCAGAAGAGGAGCTGCAGATGCAAACAGGGCTCAGAAGCTTCAAGACACCAGCTTGGGCTTCTGGAGGATTAGAATTTAAACCCCAGTCCTGTGACCTTGGGCAGCTGGTGTCTCTGTCCCCTTGTCTGTGAAATGGGATGAAATAACTGCACTTACTCCAAAGAGCTGTTGGGAGATTACAGTGCTTAGAAAAGGCTAAGCACAGTGCCTGGCACAGGGCAAATTGGAGCTCAGTGCATGTGGGGCACTTTTTCCCGGCAGATCTTCTGGATTGACTGGTTACTTTGGCCTCTTTGCCTGAATATGACAGTCACGTGTTTGCTCCTTCACTCACTCATCCATCCACCCACTGGGTCATCCTTCCTTTCCTGAGAGGCCCACTGTATGCCCACCCTTTGGTGGGCACCGGTTCCAAAGAACACCCTCTCAGCTGGGCCCGTCCTCCTGGAGCTCCCAGGATGAGAGAGACACAGACATGCATGCCAGCTTCCGTGTCTCCCTCCTTGACCTAGAAAATCCAGTATGGCAGAAGAGAGAGCGTAAAGGGTCAAGAAAATCTTGCAAAGTTTGGCTTGGGGAGCTCATGTGGTTTGAAACAAAATGAGATCTAGACTCTTCAGCAAAACATGGAGATCTCAGCGCGGTCATGGGTTAGCACGCTGTCCCTGCAGGGGGTGATCTAGGTCATCTTTTCCCAGGTGAGGTCATGGAAGCCCATGGAACAAGGGGAACTTGCTCAAGGTCCCACAATTAATAAACCACCAAGGCTCAATCCCAGCCCTCCTGCCTCTCCATCTTTGAGGTTTTTCCCTTCTGCTATATTCTTCAACTCCAACCCTGTCCAAAGGTGCGACATTTTGGTCATGTTTTACTTAAGAGTTTGAATGGATTGTCCTTTCCATTAAAATTGTAGTTCAACGCTCATCTCAGTTTATTGAAGCTTGTCTTAAGTGGGCATAGAGTCTCAGTTCCTGTCGCGGATCATGTGTCATCACACCCAGTCTGTGCTCAAGATAAACAGCTGTTGTTTTCTTAAGCCCTAATTAAATACCAAATCAAGCAATTAATTTATCCCCCTAATGCTTATGACTTGAGTATGTGGATTCAGATCATCCTTTTCTTCTCCTTCCCTCCCTTCCTTCCACATCTAGGTAAGGAGCAACTACCTCATGCTCACCACTGTGCTGCCACATTTAGGGACCCGGGAATGACCACAGTTCTCACCTGGAAGAGCCACATTCATTGGGTAGGCAAGAAGGTCAGGTCAGGAGCGTTTCCCCTTTACGATGAGAGCAAATGTTGGAAATGCACGGACCTGAGAAAGACCCCACCACTCTCCTTGTCAGTCAAGTGTCCTCAGCCACACTGACGCTTCTCTGAGCCTCAGCTCCCTCTCCTTCAGAGAGCGGGCTACACTATTTCCCTCTCAAGGCTGCCATGGGAGATGAAGTGGAAAAATATCTGAAGGCTCTCGGCTTTCTAAGAAACTAGTAGTGATGCCATCCGATGTGATGTTTCAAGGGGTCAGTGAGGGAGAAGCCACTCTGCATGGGAGAAGCTGGAAGGGTTTCATGAGGACTGGATGTTGAAGTTGCATCTGAAACTACAGCGGGATTCAGATAACATGGGGCTCAAGGTGGGAGGGTGCTCCAGGCAGAGCGACCAGCAGGAGGCAAGGCAGGAGGGAGGATGGGTGCAGAGCATGTGAGAGAACAGTAGGGTGTCAATTTTACTGGAGCGTGGGATTCTTGAGAGTGAAGACTGCAAAGAGGCTGGGTCCTAGAGGAGGTTGCCAATTTTGAGTCAGAACAGCCACAGTCAAATAATTCGCTGTGTTGGTTGGTTTTCTCTTCTCAAAAGCTCAGCCCAGTGCTTCATGTGTAAATTGGAGTGAGAAGGCACTGCAAGCCCTGCTCCCTCCACATAGATCCCTGTTTCTTTTTTTAAATATATTAAGGAATTACGATGGTTTGAAAGTCCCCTCCAAACCTCGTGTTGAGATTTGTGATAATTAAGAGGTGGTAAGAGGTGGTGAGACCCTCAGGAGGGTCAAGGCCGCGAGGGCTCTGCCTCCTGAATGGACGAACGTGGTTTCTGTGGGAGGAGGCTCGTTATCCTGAGAGTGGGCTCTTACGAAAGCAAGTCCAGCCCTCTCTGCCTCTTGTTCTCACCTTCACCATGGGATGAAGCACCCTAATGGCCCTCACCAAATGCTAGTGTCATGCTCTCAGACTCCCCAGCCTCCAGAACCATGAGTCAAATGCATTTCTTTTCTTTATAAATTGTCCAGTCTATGATGTTTTGTTATACCAGCGCAAAATGGACCAAGATAGAAAAATGATACCGTGAAGTGGGGCTATTGCTATAATAATTAAAAAAAAAAAAGTGGAAATAGTTTTGGAACTGGGTAATGGGTAAAGGCTGGAAGGACTCGGAAGAGCAGGCTAGAAAAAGCCTGAATTGCCATAAATGGAGTGTTAGGGGCAATTCTGATGAGGGCTCAGAAGAAAACACCAGAACTAGTAAGACCCTAAAACTTCTTAGGGATTACTTACGTGAGCACGATCAGAATGTTGCTGGAGATCAGGTGCAGTGGCTCCTGGCTGTAATCCCAGCACTTTGGGAGGCTAAGGTAGGAGGATTACGTGAGTCCGGGAGTTCTAGACCAGCCTGAGAAACATGGTGAAATCATGTCTCTCCCAAAAATAAATACAAAAATTGGCTAGGTGTGGTGGCGGGTGCCTGTAGTCACAGCTGCTTCTGGGGCTGAGATCAGAGTATTGCGCCCAAAGGCTCAAGGCCGCAGCAAGCTGTGATTGCACCACCTGAGCAATGGAGTGAGACTCAGTTTCCAAAAATAACAACAACAACAACAACAAAAGAATGTTGGTTGTGGATGGTAAAGCCCATTCTGATGGGGTGTCAGGTAGAACTGAGGAACGAGATAGTAGAAACTAAAGACCATTCTTGTTATACACTTGCCAAGAACTTGGCTGAGTTGTGTCCATACTCAAGGGCTTTACAGGAGGTCATATTTAAGAGTGATGAGCTACGAAACCTGGTGAAAGAAATTACCAAGGAAAATATTGAAGAAGCTGTGTGCCTGCTTTCTACTGCATATAGTAAGATACAAGAAGAAACAAATAACACAATGGTATTTGAAATTTAAAAAGAAGTGGAATGGAAAGATTTTGAAATTTTTAGCCTGGCCATGTAAAGAATGAAAAAGCATTTTAGAGAGAGCAAATCAAGGTTATGATGGAGTGACCTTTGCTAAGGAGACTAATATGAATAGAAGGGGTCCTCAAGACAATGGGAGAATGACCCTCAAAGCATTTCAGAGATCTTCAAAACTGGCCCTCTCATCACAGGCCCAGAGCTCTAGGAGGGCAGAATGGTTTTAGGGAACTGCCCAGGGCATACTCCAAAGGTTTGCTGCCACCTCAGGGCTCTGACTTTCTGGTGTGGCACCCCTTGTATCTACCCCAGCCACAGATTAAGTGAACCCAGATGTGGCCCAACCCACTACTCTGGAGGGTACAAGCCATAAACTTCATATGGTGGCATCATATGGTGCTGATTCTGCAGGCTTGCATAATGCAACAGCTATGGGGACATGGCTACATCCACCTAAATTTCAAAAGATGGTTCAGACAGCCTGGGGGTCCAGACAGAGACATGTCACAGGGATAACACTGCAGAGGAGACTCTTTCACCACAGAGAGTCCCTACTAGGGCAATCCTAGTGGAGCTGGGGGAGTGGAGCTACTCCTGAGACCTCAGAACTGAAAACCTACCAGTGTGCAAAGCCAGCATGGAAGAGCCATAGGCACAAAACTCTAACCTGAGAGCTGAAACATGGGCTAAGCCTGGCAAAACCATGAGAGCAAGGCTACCTGAAAAACCTTGGGGCCCCAATCCCCAATCAGTGTGCCCAGGATCCAGGACATGAAATACAAGATTATTCTCTAGCTTTAAGATTTAATGTTTTTCCTGTTGGGTTTTAGTGGGGACTAGTTATTCCTTTCCTCTGGACTATTTATCCTTTTTGAATGGGAATCTATTTTATCCCTGCCCCACCATTGTTTTTTGGAAGCACATAACTTGTTCATTTCACAGGTTCACAGCTGAAGAGAAATTTGTCTCAGGATGAATCATGTCTTAACCCTCCCCTACTTCTGATTTAGATGAGACTCTCTCTAGGTTTTGGACATTTGAGTTGGTGCTATGGTAAATTAAGACACTGGGGGCTATTGGAATGGATTGAATAGATGTAATTTTCATGTAAGTGAGTTTAGGGGAGCCAAGAGTGAAATGCTATAGTTTCAGTGTCCCCTCCAAAACTCACGTCGAAATTTAACTGCCACTGTGACAGTAATAATAGGGGTGACTCTTAAGAGGCAATTATGCTTTAAGGTCTCTGCCCTTGGGAATGTATTAATGTCTTTATCTCTGGAGTAGGTTAACAATCATGAGAGTAGATTGTTAGAAATGTGAGTTCAACCTTCTCTGTTTCTTGCTCTCGCCCTTGCTTGCCCTTCCTCTGTTTACCATGGGCTAAAACAGCACGACGGTCCTCACCAGATGCTGGATCCTTGCTCTTGGACTTCCCAACTTCTAGAACCATGAGCCAAATAAATTTATCTTCTTGGTAATTTGCCAAGTCTGTGGCATTCTGTTATAGCAACACAAAATGAACTAAGACAAACCATTGGGATCAATGTGATAAGCTTGATGTAGCCCATTTTGGCAAGGAACTGGGTTGCAGATTGACATGTACGGTATCACAACTTTGACTGAAGTGTGGGAGAAGGTCAAGAGAGTCTGGAAGTAAGGTGCCTTCCCCTGTGGAACTCTTAATGGTAGCACAAGGATTCCCAGAGCCCATTAAGCAATATGAGTACCTAGAAAAGACAGAAAGTATCTGTGGTTTCTGTCCGCCCAGCATCTCCTGCCTCTCCTTCTGGTAGTAGCACCCCACTTCCTTTGGGAAACAGCTCCTCCCCTAGTTGATGTGTTACTCCTGGGGTAGCCATAAGTGTACCAGCCTAAAAGCTAAAAACATCAATTTCTGACTTCTGCAGTTAAGCTTTCTCCAAATAACACATCACAATTAGGACTGTATCTTCCTGTTGTTAAATCTCCCTTAATATTTTCTTTGGTGAAAAAAATGAGTGATTCTCTTTGTTGTGTAACTTAAAAAAAAAAAAAAACTTTCTGTACACATTGAGCCTCTGCCTCAACACATACACAACCATTTTTTTTCAAAATGACTTACCCTCGAGAGTAAGACACAATCTTCTATTTGCTTTTATTTTTATTTGAGAGGGAATTACAATTCCAATAACTTCTCTGTAGCAAATTAGGTGGTGTCATATAATCTGATCCATGAATCACCTGGCCCTCCATCTTCTGTCATTATCCTTTGTGTTGAGGTTGGTTGGACAAGGCATGGCCACCTGGCTTAAGCCAGATCAGTCAAAACCCTTGTTCAGAATTTGGGAATTTTATCCATGAGACAGTAGGAGTCAGAAACCCTTCATGTGGTTTGTACCTTCAACATGTGGGCTTGGTTGCTGGGGCTTGGAATTGTCCGTAGCCATGTGGACCAGAGAGGTAGAGGGTCCAATTTGAGCAGCAAGGGGAAAACAAAGATTTTACCAGGGAGGAGAGACGAAGGGGGAGACCAAATGGCTTCTTGTTCTGATCTGTTCTTGAAATCAGGAAGCTTGAGTTCCTTTGGATTCTGTTAGACATCCCTATGTCCTAAAAATAAATCTCCCCTTTCTCCATTTAAGCTAAATCCAGTTGGTTTCTGTCTCTTAAAAATGAAGACTTCTCTATAAAACATTCAGGTTTTTGCTAAGCTATAAAACGCTTCCTCCATCCTTCTCTTCCTTGTCCTCTTTTCCCCATTTCAACCAAATGTGTGATCTCTGACACATGTATATTACGCAGAATATCAAATATAGGTCAATGGATGTCACCATGGTAAAACAAGCAAAAGAAAAGCTCACACTTCTCAATGCTTGTTAGTAAAAGGGTACAACAATGCATTCATCCCCCCTGCTGCTGGGGGGGTCATGAAGGTCAGCCCATGCTTTGGCGTGTGAACTTCTTGTTCCCACCAAATCAGTCAGCTGAAGTGGGAATGTTTTATTTAAGCAGACATGTGTCAGCCTCAGTTTGAAACAGAACATTCTGCCAGCATCTACCATCACAAAAGCAGGCTGTGTGAGACATCTTTGCTAAGGCAATGATTTTTCTCTATTGCCAGGCACCATTTTGGAAAGTTGCTATGGGAGGTTGGCCTGCACTCTAATGACGTCCGAGACACATTGAAGGCTAACGTTTTTGAAAAACAAAGCACTGGGAAGGTTTCAGTTGGGGGCAGGGAGGTGGTGAAAATCAAATGACCCATTGAAGCTAAATTACCAGCCTCACAGAGCTTTTAGAAATACCATTCTGCCTGGGCCTGGGGCCACCACTCTCTCTCTTGCTCTTCCAATTAATTATTGTGTTTTAACACTATCTCCAAAGATAATTGCCTGTCAGTGTATCAGTATGTAACACCTCAGGGTGAACGATGTTCTTGAACTCGTCTGTCAGCCCTAATAAACTCAGGGCGGGGAGAACCCACCTGCTTTCCTGTGATCCCAGAATCCAGATTCTCCTCAGCAAAGATGCTGCCTCCCTCCCCACCCACCCCTGGCTCTCACAGTGTGGGGTACAGTGTAGGCTGGGAGCCAGACACACATGCTCCACGGTAGAAGGGTTGCCTTATCACCCGCCCCAAGTTTAAGGACAATTTCTTTTCCATAGACCTGTGAGTGTTAATTTATTGTTGAGGACAGCAAAATAGATATCAAAGAAGGGATTTCTTTTTTTGCCAACCTGTCCCACTGCCCACTAAAAGAAAAGATATAAACCATTAGCTTTGTAATTACAGAGGTGGTAAAAGTCAAATATTTTCCAAATAAATCATGCTTGGAGGAATTCTTTTGTATTTTTAAAGCAAAATGGAAGCATAATGGAATGCGAGGTTTGAAGCTATTTAGTTAAAGCCTGCTGCATTAAATATTCCAATAGGGGAAAGAAAAAAATTCCCCATTTCAAATTAAATTGAACCCATTCGGTGAAAGTACGAGCATCATATGGAGTAAGTGTCAATTAAAGTGATAAGTAGTGGGTCTGGCACCGAGTTCTGGATTGTTCTGAGGTCTGCTTCCCCGGTGTGGCCATTCGGTGCTTTGGGGGAAACTGAAACTGATCCACCATGTGCGACCTGGGATTCTTCTAAGAAACAGATTCTAGTTCAATATCTCTGAGTTAATTGGCATTTTATTCTCATTTAAATCTCTGTCACAACCTTTTATTTTATTTTATTTTTGTATTTCAGAGGAAACTACAATTCCAGTATCTTCCCTGCAGCTTTCGGAAAGCTCAGAACAAATTAGGTGGTGTCATATAATCTCACCCATGGATCTCGCAGCCCTCCGGCTTCTGTCAGGATTTTGGGGGATGAGGTTCCTTGCCAATTGCTCGCTCTCTCGGTAGGAGAATGGAGAGGAAGCATAATCATTCATGGCTTTGGACATTTTCTGCAAAGCCCAGTTTACTTCCTGTCTCCCGCGTGTTTACCACAGCAAGGGGGACGCTTTCCATAAGGAAGGGAAGGGAATCACCTGAGATGGGAGAGGGAGAGTATGGTATAGATTATTATAAGGTTACACATAATTATAAATGACGAAAGTGGCTACAAATCTGTAGCCTGGGAAATAGGAATGCTCCCAGGGTGTGTCCCATACTCATCCCAAAGTGGCACCTGGAATGCCCATTAGCAATATCCCAGTGATAGGAGGGAAGGCCAGTGGGGGTATGGGTTTTCATCTTCCCCGAGGACCCCATCTCAGGGAAAGCTCTGGGTTCCTGGCCTTGATTTCCCTGGTTTCATCTTCAGACAACGTTAGTTTGTGGTCACTTTCCCAGGAGAGTCCAGCCTTGCCAGGTGCCTTCAATGAGCAATATGGTTAGGGCCTTGTGTACCCTGCCCACTCCAGTTGCCACCAAGGATGGCCTACATCACAGGGGCTTTCAGACCCCCCCACAACCAAAGAATGCTTCCCTGGGAGCCACTGAGTTAAGACTGCCTGCTATCTCTGTCATCCTTGGCAACTCACATTTTCCCAAACACAAATACAAGCCCACACAGTCATTTACCCACTCTTAGCTCCACCTCTCATCCCCCACAATGTTCTGGTCCTTTTGAGGCACACTGAATTTTCCCAGGATTCCTCAGTTTGTTCGTACACAAAAAGTCTCAGCACTTAACAGTAATAAGCAGGTTGTTCTGGCTCATCCCATTCACCTGCTGATGTGGGACTCCCTGCACAGATGTCTGCTCTCAGTAAGTATATTTCTAGGAACTCCCAGGAAGGTCTCATATGAATCTCAGTGAAGTCCCTCTTGTTACCACTTAAGATAATTGGCCATGGACACCAGGCATCAGCCGCCTCCCACCAGGCACTGCATCCACAGCCTGGCATCAGAGTCTCCCCTGCTCTCACCCACTGTTCCACAGAAAGCCACCATGACGCCCAGAGTCCCCACAGATCCCAAGCAGGGGAGAAATGCATGCTTCCTCCACTCTAGAACGCTTGTCATCTGGGTTCCCAAACAGCACTGCTTGAGCCCCTGTGAAAACAGCTGCATCAGCTCCCTCCCGCAGCCTCTAGTTCACAGCCTTCCGACACAGTCCAGGGGCTGGGCCAGGGAGAAGGCTCCTGCTCACTCCTCCCTCCATGGCTGGTCATATCTGCTCCAGACATCTTTGTACAGACCTCCCTCCCCATGCAGCAAGTTCTCCCGGGGGGTGTTGCCTGCTTACAAGCTCTGCAGACACAATGAGACACTGTTTCCCCTTTAGAGCCAGCTGGAATCCTGGCTCCAGATCCGTGCCACATTTTGCAATTCTCTTGGCCAGTGGATGACAGACACTGGCAGAAGCCCTCCTATGATCTCATAGCCCTTTGAGGGTGTCCATCCACTGGGTTCTCACAGCTTTGCCTAGAGAGAGCCATAATTTTATTGCCTGGAATTGACTCCTGAAGTCATCTTATTCTTTTCATGTCTTTGAGCTATTTAAGGGCAGAGCCCGGGGCTCATACAGTTCTGTACCCTCCGCAGGATATGGCCCACTCCCTGGCACAGAGAGCATACTCAGCAAGGATCAAGGACTGAACCAAGATCAATATGACACACTTGGGGTCGGAATGAACTTGACTGGAAGCCCCAAGAGGCCCCAACAAAATCTAATGTTTTTCGATTTTGATTTAGGAGGTCTTGAAGAGGTGCCCAGAGATGAGTATATTTAATAAGCTCCACATTTCTGAGAAACACCATCATTTGGAACCTCTGACCTAGAACTCAGCACTGCTTATAGCTTGCGGGGTTGTCCACTGGGTGTGGGACGTGGGGTCGGAGTGGGGTGTGCATGGACTGTCTTCCTGGCTGTGCCCCCTGGAAATCCCCGGACGTCTCCTCCTCCATGGCTGCTGTTTCACCATTCCACGCATAGCACACGCCAAGCACCATGTCACACATGCAGTTCTCTAGCTCCACTGAATTCCAGTGTGAGGGCTCCTTGGTGAGGTCAGTGCGTCTCCCGCCTTCTTGGCCTTGAGAGATGGCAACTTTGCCTTCTCAGGGACTATCATCCCGGAATCTCATGCCCACGGTTGAGCGTGGCTTTCGTGTCAGGTCTGCGCTGCATGACCCTGGAAACTCAGATACAGGAACTGAGAGAAAGAGGGACTACTTCCCACCCCACTGAATTACAGCTTTTCCCTCAAAAATATAATTCACCACCCCTCTTGGCCATCTTGCCTCTGTTTCCCCTGGGCATGGGTTCGTGCCTTCAGTCCAACTAAGAGACTTAAAAGTTATCAAATTGCTCTGAGCTTCTATCTCCTACTCTCCCTTCCGACCATTGACAGTCTTAGGCTTGTCAAATTTTATAATTAACCCCCCACTGAAAGATGATGGGAGGTCCTTGGGAAATCTGTGACACAGTCACAAGTGAAAATTATTATGGATGTATCTTAGATTTGTGGGAAGAAAGGCTCAGGGCAATCTAGTCTCATGGCTTTAAATACCAGCCCGATGCTGCTGACTCCCACGTTTATATTTCCAGCTCAGACCTCTTTCCTGGACTTCAGTCTTATATATCCAAACGCCCACTCCACGTCTTAACTTAGATGTCTAACAGGCATCTAAAACTCCACATATCCAAAATTCCTAATCTCCTCCTACCCAAAACTGTCTCCACCCACAGCTTTCCCCAGCTGAGCTGATGGCACCTCCATCCTTCCTCTCGCTCAGCCAAAAACCTTGGAGATGCCCTTGATTCCTCCCTTTCTCTCACCCCCCACATCTAATAGATGAGCAGACCTGATGCTTCCACCTTCAAATAGATCCACACCCTGACCACTCTCCCCACTTCCCTTGACACCGCCTTGGTGTAAGCCGCCATCATTTATCCTGTACCTTACAGCAAAGATTCCCTAATGGGTCTCCTTGCTTCTACTATTGCCTCCTACCATCTACGCTTAACACAGAACCAAAAGACCCCTTTAAAAGATAAGTGCAATCAGTCAGGTTTCTCCTCTGCTCAAATCCCTGCAACAGACATCCACTCCACGCAGAGTCAAACCATAAATCCTTGCGATGGCCAACAAGGCCCCGTGTGACTTTCGCTTTCCAGCAACTCCATCTGTATGCCCTTTTCCAAAACCCTGACGCTAGGTCCTTCCTGCCCTTGAACACACCTGCACACCTTCAGGTCTCTGCTCAACCGTTGCCTCTGCCTAGAAAGCTCCTCTCCCATCCATCTTCTTGGCCAGCTCATCTCCATCAGGTCTTTGTTAAAATTTCGCTGTTAGTTACTTATGTATTGTAGTCGTCTCTCCCCTTCCTGGAATGTCTGTCTAAATCTTTATTTTCTTCACTGATGGCCTGGCATACAGATAATGCATGAGTAGGCACTCAGAGAATGTTTCCTAACTGCTGAATGGAGGGTTTCTGAGCATGTGTTGGTTAGCAAAGGAAGGTACATGGCCAAAGATGGTGGAAACAATGTCATAAATCCAGGAAATCTGGGAATAAAATACACCAGTTATTTGAAGGTAAAAACAAGGTTCTTTAAGAAAACGAAGATAGGTGAGATCCACTAGAGTGAGCCCAACATCTTAATGCTGAATAAAGACATTATATCATGGTAATAAAACTCCTCTCAACATGTAACTTCTTTCACATACAGTTATTTCACCCTCCAATGATTATACAAGATAGATTTAATATTCCCATTTCACAGTTAAGGAAACAGAGGCCCAGAGAGATGAACAAACTTGCCCAATGCTAATAATGAGGAAATGACTGGGCTGGCCTGGTTTGGCCAACTCCAAGTCCTGAGCCCCACCCCCACATTACCGTGCGATCCAGAGGAGGAGGGAGAGAATGAAGAACAGTGGTTGGGCCGGCAGATCTGGAGTTATCACTTGACAGAAACATCCAGTCTGGAAGAATTCCCTCAGAACTGAGGTCATCCCACAAGATGCCAACTCACATTCCTCTTCGCAGCCTGGTTCCCCACTCAAACATGAAGACCTCATTCCTGAGACCTGTGCGAGACAGAATCTTCCAGCAACCTTACCATGGACCAGCCTCCTCCTCCTCCACTCCCCACCCTAAAGTGATGTCCATTCCTCACACAGGTAGCTGGTCTGACCAATTTTCCTTTTTCCTTTTCTTCGAAAACGTTATAAAATCAAGAGCTATCTGGAGACCAATGCCGGCATTCTAATCAGGACAATGGATTGGAGGCCAAGGGAGCTGTGTTGACAAGATAAAGACCGAATGGAGGGCTGAGGCAGCCAGCAGAAAGGAGTTACGACCGTCCGGCTTAATGACAGCCAGACGCAGAGGGGGTTATTCACCCCAAGTTTTAAAAATTCTGTAGTATGCAATCGGGACCTTGCTGGAGTTGTTTCGTCTACTTCTGTGGATGCTGGCGCATCCCCTTTCTTGGCAGGGCTGAGAGCGCCTCCATAGCTCACTTACAGATGTCTGCAGCACCGTCCCACTTCTACAGTTGACGTTCATTAGAAGACACAACTGGAAATTCTTAAGCTGTTGCAAAATGGGTTATTTGGAACTGAATTCTGGTCTCTGTGTTCACGTAGTGGATTGTTGTAGCTTTCCTGGCTGGAGAAGATGCAGATGTTGTCACTGTGCCTGACACGCTGAAAAGGCCCAGCTAGAGATGAGTGGTGTGTTCGCAGATCAGGACAGCTGAAGCTGGTGTTAGGCAATGTCTGGTCCATTTCCACTTGAGAAACCAAGGCCCTCGGTTGGGGTTCACCATGCCGTGATGGCAAACCCTCACGGGCACTTTCACAAAGCAGATACTTGTGGCCTTGGCCATGGTACGGGCCTGTTTTGTAACTGGCAAAGGTCGCTGCCGATATTGACATACAGCTTTGTTTGATTCTGCTTGATGCTTTTCAGTTTTGTGCACTAAGCAATTTCAGCCATTCATTCAACAAATGTACGGAGCATCTACCATTCCTGCATTTGCCAGGCACTTTCTCAACAATAATAGTAACGGACACAGAGCACTCACGGTGCAACAGGCACTGCTATAAGAGCTCACCCATAAAAGCTAATTAACCCTCACCACAAACCTGGGAGTAGATGAGCTAGTGATAACATGTAAGAAAAGAAGCCTCAAAATCAATAAATGCCAGATGCTAAGTCCTCTTGTTTCCCAAAGTTTGCCTCACCAACATCCATAAAACGTTAACTGTGAGATTCCCACTTATAAATGGAACCTGGTCCTCCAGGAGACATCCCCAGCCTCTTCCACTTTGCAAGCTACCCGATCTGCTCCCTCCCCATCTGTGGAGATCAAACGTCCTTCCAAGGGGAAGAAACATTCTCTTGCTCAAAATTGTCAAATATCATAAGGATTTGACTATCAAGTAGGGCAATCCAATTTTTTTTTTTGTATTTACTTTTTTAAATACAAAGCCATCGCCAGAGGGGCCTGTTGGCACATTCTGGGCAGATACTCTGGTCCCAGTAAATTGTGGGACCCTCTCCTCGTCACCTTTTGTTCTGTCAGTGCCACAAGCCTGATGGCTGCTCAGCAGATGTCAGTGCTGATTCATGTATGCATGCCTGAATGAATGAATGAATGAGTGGATGAATCTTCAAATTTTAGAGACCTTGAGAAATTCTTGTTCATAAGAATTCCCTTGTATAGTCTAAAATGTCACGTCTTCAATATATCTAAAATTCTATCATCTCAGGCCACACGTCCTAATATGGTAGCCAGCAGCCACCAGCCATCCTAAGCTATTTATGTTTAAGTCCAAATTAACTCATACAGATTTTAAAATTCAGTTCCTCACTTGCCCTAGCTACATTGCCAATGCTCAACAGCCACAAGTGGTTAGTGATGACCATATTGGACAGCACAGATATAGAACACTTCCTTCACCACAGAGAATTCTACTGGTAACCCTACTCTAGAGAATCATTTCTTAATCTTTTTCCATTCATAGACCAATGGTGAATCTGATCAAAGACAGGGACTATCTCCCAAGGAAAAAAAGTGTGAGCATATGGACTGTACCCATACTCAGACCCGGATTAAGAACATCTGCTTTAGGTTTAAATCTCCTTGGAATTAAAATTATCCCTTGGAGAAACAACACATCAGGTGGTCAGTTACCTATACCTGGATGTGTGTACATTTATTAAATGCCCTTTGAAGCTCTACCCATCTGCTTTGGAACAAGAGGAAGCGGTGAGGACCTTGGTAGCTGAAGGAAGAGTCTGGGGTACAGACAAGACATATTAGCGCTAAAGACACCTGTGTGCTGTGTAAGGATACAGGCAGCCAGTTTTTTCTGCACCTCCCAGGTCATCACGGGCAAGATCCTGATGGCAGTCTAGCATGATGCACTCACACAGTAAGTGCTTAATGCACAAAACTGTTGAATTTCTTTTCTTTTCTTTTTTTGAGACAGGGTCTCACTCTGTTGCCCAGTCTGAAGTGCAGTGGTATGATCTCTGCTCACTGCAACTTCTGTCTTCCCAGTTCAAACAATTCTGCCTCAGCATCCCAAGTAGCTGGGATTACAGGCATGTGCCACCACACCCAGCTAAGTTTTATATTTTTAGTAGAGACGGGGTTTTGCCATGTTGGTCAGGGTGGTCTCAAACTCCTGACCTCATGATCCATCTGCCTCAGCATTCCAAAGTGCTGCGATTATAGGCATGAGCCACCATGCCCAGCCCAAAACTGTTGAATTTCTATGACAGGTGTTGTGCTTGGCATGCTGGGGTTACAAAGATGAATTACACATAGTCTGTCCTTGCAGAACTTAGAATCTCCCCTGGGAAGAGACAATGATATAAACAACGTAAATAATGATGGCCAACATTTAACTGAGCATGTGTTCTGTACTATTTATTGGTTGTGCATTTTTTCATATTTATCATTCCAACAGCCCTGGGGGTAGGCACTATTCTTACTCCTATTTTACAGGTGATGACTGAAATTTCAAGAGGGAAGGAGCTTCTTCAGTGATGGAGCTGAGTTCAGGTCAGGTCACGTTGACTTCAAGGCCAGTGTTTGCTTCATGGAATCAGGTCTTGGTAGGTACGTGAGGGGAACACAGGTCAGGGTACTGTGACTCAGGCCAAGCAGGCTGTACCTCTGGACAACTGGGCAGCTCTTGGTGAGCTGGTGAGAGGGCAGGAATGTCCACCCAGGAGCTGTCCAGCGGGCCTCCACAAATGTCGATTGACAGTGTGTATGTGCCCTCTGCCCAGGGAAGGAGGCTTCGTTCAGGAGGCGACCAGGTGACTATACAATGGCAACCCACCTGGCACACCCAGCATGGCCCACACTGCCGTGGCTGGCAGCTGCATTAAGGAGACAGTGGGCCAGGCCTTCCCCAGAGCGATGTGTCTCTGGGTCCATACAAAATGGCCTCTAAGGAGACCGTGCATGGTCCCATCTACACATAGACCTCCATGGTCCCATCTACACATAGACCTCTGCATACACTGGCTTGCCTCTGCTTAGAGTCAGAATGGAAAGAATGACCAATTCAAGGGCACAGACCTAGTCTTCCTGTAATGCTCCAAGTTCAAGGTCCTCTTGGAAGGGATAAGCACCACAGCTTTATGTAGCATGGGACTTACGCCCTACGTCCAGAAGAGGACAGCTACGTCCAGAAGAGGACAGCTACGCCCAGAGGCTTAATTGAGCTGCCTGTGGTCAGAAAGGGGCTTGGGACCAATTCATGCACTAGTCCGCCCTGTTCCCGGAGGTTTCCAGGGACAGGGAGTCCACCTGGTGTTTTCTAGGACAACTGGGAGGGTCTTAAAGGCCAAGGGGCCCAGACACAGAGGGGAGCAGCACCCAAGGTAGGTATCCTGGAGAGGTGCTTCTGCAGTTTCTCCCTGCGCTCCTCCAGCTCCTGCTCTCTCTCTCTCTCTCTTCCTCTCTCCCTGTCTTACACACACATAGATACACACACGACCCCCACCTGACTACCATGTCACTCCAGGGCTCCCTGCCCGCTTCCTGGGGCTGCTGTGGAGCAGAGGAGGACCCTGAGTCATGGCCGTGGGCAGCCTGCACCCCCACACACACTCTCCATCTTCTCTAGCTTTGAGGTCACCCATCCCTGCACACACTGGGTAGAGCCTCCTCCCTTTCCATCCAAAGCCTCACCTGTGTCCTGGTCCTCTGCTGTGGGACAGACAGCCCACTCAGGAGGATATTCATCTCACAGGGGTGATAAGGACTGATGAGAGGACACAAAAGAGGAGGAGGGGGAAGCTGCCTGGCCAAAAGGGCCAATATGCCCACCTACCACTTCTCCAGGCAGCCCCTCAGGCTTCAGCCAGCAGGGGTGAGGACGTGGGGTTCCCTCCCACAATACCCACCTTCCACCAGGAAAGGGGGCCTTGGTATTCACGCAGCCATTCCTGTTTTCTGGTGGGGGGTAGCTGGTCTGGAATGACTCTGTGACTTCCGACAAGCCACATGAACCCTCTGAGGCTGTTTCTCACCTGGTAGGGGAGACATGCGGGTTAAACAAGGTACTCCAATAGAAGATCCTTTGGAAATCTATTTCCTATGTAAATAGGAAGTGTGTTCTTTCTCAAAGAAGATCAAAAGGCACCCACACTCTTATACATGCTCACACACATACATGCACACACACAATTTTTCTGTAAGATCTAGTAGGAATTCTTTAAACATCAGTTATATTCCTAGGATAGTGCTGAGGATACAGAGAAATCCCAGCCATAGCTTCCCCTCCTTGGAAGAATCTGATGCTGTTGGAAGAGCAGAAGAGCAGCCCCACAGAGCGGGAGCGCCACTCCAGAGCCAGCTGCCACCCAGGCTGGAAGGAGATGGGCTCGTGGCCTCGGAGTGTCTGAGAATGAGGAGAGCCTGTTCCTTCTGTCTTCCTACCAAGGATGATGCAGGGAGAACTCTGCATTTCAAAGCCAGGAAGAGGGAGGCCCAAAGAATGTAGCGATTTGCCTGAAGTTCCACAGAGTTAGTGGCAAGCTCTGTGGAAACAGCACATGTGCCAGTTACTCAAAAACCTTCCCAGCACCTCCTCCTTTCCTCTTGTCATGAAAGGTAAACACACACGTGCACACGCACAGGCACACACCCGCACATCCCTCTGGGCCCATACAAAATGGGCTCTACAGGAACAACGCAAACAATTTAACACGGGCCAGTCTCCATTATGTCTGTTGGAATAGGAAGCGCTATAATATCAGGAACGCAGCTCTGGAGTCAGAGGTGCCCTAGGTGAAATCCCTGCAGTCATGTACTAGCTGTCTGACCTTGAGCAAGTTACCAGAAGAAGCTCCTGAGCTGTAACACGAGCCTAATAATACTGCTTGCTTGTTGTTGAAACTGAATGAGATAATACTGCATAAGTGCTCAGCCCTTGGCCAGGTGCGGTGGCTCACACCTGTAATCCCAGCACTTTGGAAGGCCGAAGGGGGGCAGATCACAAGGTCAGGAGTTCAAGACCAGCCTGACCAACATGGTGAAACACCATCTCTACTAAAAAAATATATGTATATATATATATATATATATATATATATATATACACACACACAAAAATTAGCCAGGCGTGGTGGCAGTCACCTGTAACCCTAGCTACTCGGGAGGCTGAAGCAGGAGAATGACTTGAATCCGGGAGGCAGAAGTTGTGGTAAGCCGAGATCACGCCATCGCACTCCAGCCTGGGCAACGAGTGAAACTCTCTCAAAAAAAAAAGAATTCAGCCCTTACCTGGCTTGTAGCTCAGGCTGTTGTTATTTCCTAGAAGCAGGAGAACAGAGACTCTACAGTGCTGTCCTGTATGTCTGATGCAAGGATAAAACAGGACACTGGCCTTAACAAGAGCACTGGGCTAAGTGCTTTAAGTAGCTATCCCCTTTCATTTAATAATAATCCTATGAGATTGGTCTACTTACCCTTATGCTAGAGGGGAATGGAAGCTCAGAGAGGTTAAGTATGTTGGCCAAGGTCACACAGCCAGGAAGTAGCAGCACAGAGATTCAATTCCAGGTCCGTCTGTCTCTAAAGCATACAGATCTCCTTCTAGTCCACATTGCATTGCCAGGAAGTTTCATCTTGTCTCCTGGCAGAGAGACGGTCTGCAGATCAAGCCCTGGAGTCACAGGCGGGTCCTGACTGACGAGGGTTCTGGGCTGCGTATCTTGGCCCACCTCATGGTACAGGGACCTGGCATGATGGCCACTTCCGTGTAGATGGGAGGGGTGGTGGCCGTGATCTGACAAGGGCTGGTGCCATTGTAAACTGGGCCAGGCCCACTTGAGGTGGCCTGAGTCTGAGACGGTGTGGACGGTGAGGAGGCTGCCCGCCTGGGTCGCTGCCAACCGTCTTGGTCTTGCCTTGTGGTCTGGATTTGAGGGGCCCGTCACAGCCCCTCAACCAGCTCCAGGCTAAGTTGATCCTGCTACTCACAGCAAGGGCTGTCTCGGTGACAGGGCCTGTCAGGGATCTGTGATTACTGTTTAGGGCCTGCCTGGACTCAGGCTTCCTCTTAATCCAGAAAAACAGGTCTGTGACATGGTTGGGGGATATTCCTGTTACCCATTTCCATGAGGCTGGAGGTCAGCCTCCCCTACCAGCGGTCGCAGGGCCGGGAAGGAGCAAGGACCTCGGCGTCGGAAAGGCTGAGCTTGAATCCCGGCTTTGCTGCTTCCGGCTGAGGAACTTGAGCAAGTTGGGGTGTGTCCTTGGACTTCAGCCTTACCACCTGGGAAATGGGAATGACAGGGCCTGCCTCACAGCTCCTCCCAAGGACGGCTGAGACTGCACAGGAAAGTGCCCGGTGCCGGGCCGGCCACGCGGTGAGAGCACAGACGCTGGGGGATCCAGCCTTGACCGCCAGGCCTTTCCTCAAGGCCACTGAGGCAGGGCAACCCCATCACCACAGCCCCCTCCCCAGCCCTTCTTCTTGCTCTCTGCCCTGAAATACACCCCACCCCCCACAAATACACAAACCCGCAAGAACCACTCCACCGAGATTCACAACTGAAGAATGTTTGCGTAATCTCGGCCAATGATCTAAGCCTCAATATATTTTTCCTTCCTTTTTATTTTTTTTTTAAATTTTAATTTTATTTAGCCTGGCTTCCATCCTAAAAATACCAACCTCTGAGATAAAAGCGTGTGCATTATGATTTTGCCTTATTCAATCTTCCACAATACAGTGAGTGCTTGAGTAATGGAAAGGGGAAAAGCAGCTACTCATGTCTGCCGCAGCAAAGGGTTTTTGTGAGGAAATTGATCATTTTCTCCCAAAGCCATTGTGTCAAAATTAGGGAAGGGCTGCAGGAAGGCACGGATCAGTTACTTTTCCTCCTCTGAATACAAGTAAACGTTATTCCAGATGAAATCTTGCTGTCGTCCCATAAATCATGACCCGTGATATACTTCATGCATCTGTAACAGGAAGAGCCCACACTCTCGGCCACCCTGGGGGCGTTGCAAGGTGCAGAGAGGCCATAAATCCTCATCATACCTCCCTTCTGCTTTCCGAGGTTAGTGTGGGGGCACCTGGTCAGGGAAAAGCAGGGGTTTCAAAGCTTCTGCTGCCTTCTGTGAAACCAGAGGGCCCGCTAGGGATAGGGTCTCTGTTGTTTGAAGCTGCAAAGGTAATGAGCCTATTTCCTCTGCTGTGGCATCCTCTGAGGATGGATAGGGATGAATAAAACGGAAATGGATGCCACTCTGCCTCCTCCCCAGATGGCAGGTAACACATTTAGGGAAAAGCTTTCCTACCTTTCCATGGGGCTGTACTGTAAGGTTTCCGGGGCTTACTGTTGCTCCTTGGGGTGTGTGTTGGCAGAGGGTGGGGAGGGGTGCATGCTGGCTAGTTGGAAAAATGGGGAGGTGAAGAGGCCTAGAGCAGAACTTGCTTTAGATCTCCACGGGTCCCTTTGATTGCCCTACTGTCCCCAACCTTTCTGCCCAAAGTCAATTCAGTGTCATTTCAAAGTGGATCCCTTGGGCTTCGGGAAAGGTGCCAGTGGGGAATGATTATGTCCCTCTAACTGTCTAGCAGGGAAGCAAGTCTAGCTCCTGTGGCTAGGAGACAGGGTTCTCCTAAAAAGTGCTGGAGAGTCACCGCATGGAGATTTATTTTTATTTTATTATTATTATTATTTTGAGACAGAGATTTGCTCTTGTCCCCCAGGCTAGAGTGCAATGGCGCAATCTTGGCTCACTGCAATCTCCACCTCCCAGGTTCAAATGATTCTCCTGCCTCAGCCTCCCAAGTAGCTGAGATTGCAGGCGCCCACCACCACGCCTGGCTAATTTTTTTGTATGTTTAGTAGAGGCAGGGTTTCATCATGTTGGCCAGGTTGGCCTCAGACTCCTGACCTCAAGTGATCTATCTGCCTCGGCCTCCCAAAGTATTGGGATTACAGGTGTGAGCCACTGCGCCCGGCCCCCATGGAGGTTTTTAAGAAGACAGAGTCAGGATGCTGGAACTCAGGTGAGTGGAAGGTGATGGAGAGGGCACCTGGGGTTCCCACAGCTGCCCCACCAGCAGGCAATTAGTTGTTCTACTGCTGCTGTCATTTTCCCTTGATGGGATGTGTCGTATTAAACCTGAGGCTTTAATTTTTTTCTTTGTTACAATTTCTTTCAGATGTCCACAACCCTTCTGTCTTACTCCATTTGCTGCTGCTGTAACAGAATATCACAGACTGGGTGACTTATAAAGAACAAAAGCTTATATGGCTCACAGTTCTGGAGGTTGGAAAGTCCAACAGCATGGAGTCGGCATCTGATGAGGGCCATTCCATGGTGGAAGGCATCACATGGCGAGAGAAGGCAAAAGCACACAAGACAGAGAGAAAAAAGGGGGCCAAATTTACCCCTTTGTTGGGAGCCCACACACTCACGATATCAGCATTAGTTGATTTATGAGGGCAGAGTCCTCATCACGTAATCAGCTCTTAAAGGCCCCACCTCCCAATACCATTATATTGGCAACTAAATTTCAACATGAGTTTTGGAACCAGCATTCAAGCCATAGTATCTTCCTTACTGCCTTAGCAGAATTAAGGAAGGGAGGGGTGGCTCCCCTCCTCACCCCTCCATTGAGGTCATGGTAGTAGTAGCAGAATCACATGGGGGGTGGAAGTTCTGGTGTTGTCAGCAGGGACTCTGCAGACACAGAGGAGGCAGCTTCCCTAAAGACACCTCAGGAGCAGATCCAAGGGTGATGCCCACGCCCAAATACAACGTCGGAACGTCACCTTCCAAGGAAGCAAGAATGTCTCTAAGTTATGCCACCAGGAGGTCTTCAGTGTGTGGCAATGTCCATGGCACTTTGCCCCAAGCATAAAGAGAAGTCCCTAATTTTTTTTTCAAAACAAAATTTTCTGTTCTTTTGTTTGTGTTTAGATTAAAATAGAAATTGGTTTGTAGGCCCAATGCAGTGGCTCATGCCTGTAATCCCAGCACTTTGGGAGGCCGAGGCGGGCGGATCACAAGGTCAGGAGATTGAAACCATCCTGGTCAACATGGCGAAACCCCATCCCTACTAAAAAAATACAAAACAGCCAGGCGTGGTGGCACACACCTGTAGTCCCAGCTACTTGGGAGGCTGAGGCAGGGGAATTGCTTGAACCCAGAAGCTGGAGGTTGCAGTGAGCTGAGATCGTGCCACTGCAGTCCAGCCTGGCGACAGAGCAAGACTTCATCTCAAAAAAGAAATAAAAATAAAATAGAAATTGGTTAGTAAGCAGTGTACTCATTCATTCATTCATCAAAGATATGCTGAACACTTACTGTGTGCTATACACCCATCTAGTCTTCTATGACCTGTAACAGACATCGGAAATTTCAGAACCAAGTTCCAACTTTTGGAAAAAGCCTTCTCTAATTTTTCTTAGAATCACATTATTTAATTAACTATTAGCCAGTTCAAGAATCGGTGGCCACCCATTTCATGCTGACCTACCTGTTCCATGTCTGAGCCAGTCTAACTATTAGGAAGCTAGCAATGAATTCTACCCTACCACATTTCTTTGCCGTGAAACATACCAGAATTTGCATCACTCTTCTCTGGAACTGTCTCTCCTAAACGTGTCTCCTGGATCTGCTTATTTGCCTAGACTTTCCCAGTTTATCTACAACATCCCAGTAGATGTGGTTTTTAGGCGCCTATCTCTGCCACCCTCCCAATCGTGATTTCCTTAGCAATCTGCTTTCTAGTTAAAACGTTCCAAACCCTAGGCCACAGATGGCTGGGAGCCTCATTTCAAGAGTTCTCTATATTCCTTAGGATCTGATTCAACTGCGTATAATGAGGGGAAAAGCCAAATAGCAGGGGCTTAAAACAAGATTGACATTTCTTACTCCCTCACAAAAAAGAAGCCTGGTGGTAGTCGGTTTGGAGCGGATGTGGAAGCTCTATGATTACGTCAGAAGCAGAAGCTCTTATCTTTCTTCTCTGCCATCTTCAGAATGTGGTTTCCATCCACATCATCTGAGATAGCTGCCAAAATTCCAGCCATCACATCTGCGTTCCAAGCAGCAAGAAAAGAGGAAAGAAAGGCATGTGTTTCTGTCTCTTAAGATTTTCCTGAAGTACCACACGATGCTGTTATGAGCCAGAATTTGAACATGTAATCACACTTTAGCTACAAGAGAGGCTGGCAAGTGTAGTCTTTTATCTTGGTTGTAATATGATCAGCCCAAAACTGGGATTCTGTTAACTAGGAGGGAGAAGAGAATGGATATTTGGTAATCATTTTGAAATCTCTGCCACAAGCACCAAACTTTATTAAAGAAGTATCATTATCAGCCGGGCTCGGTGGCTCATGCCAGTAATACCAGCACTTTGGGAGGCCAAGGTGGGTGGATCACCTGAGGTCGGGAGTTCAAGATCAGCCTGACCAACATGGAGAAACTCTGTCTCTACTAAAACTACAAAATTAGCTGGGCATGGTGGCACATGCCTGTAATCCCAGCTACTCAGGAGGCTGAGGCAGGAGAATTGCTTGAACCCCGGTGGCAGAGGTTGCAGTGAGCTGAGATTGCGCCATTGCACTCCAGCCTGGGCAATGAGCAAAACCGCAAAACTCCAGCTCAATTAAAAAAAAAAAAAAAAGGTGTCATTATCATGGGGAATGGAAGAGTGGGAGACAGGAACATCTTTATTTTCGTTAAAAACAGGCCTTCAGCCAGGTGCTGTGGCCCACATCTGTAATCCCAGCTACTTGGAAGGCTGAGACATGAGAACTGCTTGAACCTGGAGGCAGAGGTTGCAGGGAGACGAGATTGTGCCACTGCACCCCAGCCTGGGCGACAGAGCAAGACTCTGTCTCAAACAAAACAAAATCAAACAAAACAAAAACACACAGCCCTTCCCACAAAGATTGGGAACCACAATGTCATTTCAAAGTATTTCTGTTAAATGGCAATGTCCAAAGCAGAAAGAATATAACTGAAGAGTTCTGGCATCCTAGGAAGCAGACAATGGTTATTCCATGCAGCCAGCGTCTTCCCCTTCTTCTAAGAAATGTGCTTTTCCTAAGTTCAACTAAGGGGTTCCAATGACCACGTCTTGTTCTTAGAGGCCCTGCCCACCTGGTCACAGCTGATTGGGCCAGACCTGGGGACCTGTTTCTTCTGATCCAATGAGAAGACCCAGCCCCTCCAACCTTTCTTGCCCTCTCTCTCCTCCCAGAAAGAGGCAGCAGTCCTGGGGAAGTGAGTCCCACTGTAGGCCCCAGGCATGACTGAAGCTGGGAGACGGAAGCAAGAGGGTTAGCACGATCTTTCGGTCAGATACATCCTCCAGCCTAGCTTTTTCATCAGTAGCAAAGCTGACATCTTGATTTCCGCCTGCTTGAAGGGAAGAGAGTTATTTTTAGGCCCCTCCAACCCCAAGGTTGTTCAATGGCAAGGCAAGATACAGACAATAGTTACCATGTAGCTTCGTATAATGAAAAGAAAAGGACAGGCCGGGCGCGGTGGCTCACACCTGTAATCCCAGCACTTTGGGAGGCTGAGGCGGGCAGATCACGAGGTTAAGAGATCGAGACCATCCTGACCAACATGGTGAAACCCCGTCTCTACTAAAAATACAAAAATTAGCTGGGCGTGGTGGCTTGCGCCTGTAGTCCCAGCTACTTGGGAGGCTGAGGCAGGAGAATAGCTTGAACCCGGGAGGCGGAGGTTGCAGTGAGCCGAGATCACGCCATTGCACTCCAGCCTGGCACCTGGTGACAGAGCAAGACTCCGCCTAAAAAAAAAGAAAAGGACAACAACAGCAAAAGCCATGCCTGCCTTGGCTGCCTTTATCTGTGGAACCCTGTGCTAAGAGCTGCCGATGTGCTGGTGAACCAGCCCTCACTGAGCCGAGAGTCCCAGGGAAGACAGCATTACAACAGCAATCCCAGGAGCAGACTGGGTGTTACGATGACGAGGTACCAAGAATGATGGGGGCCCAGAACAGGTCTAATCTGGGTCAGGAGGATCTTGCAGACCAAGTATTTGTTCAGCTGACATTTCAGATGAGTGGGTAGTATCCAGGCAAAGAGGAGGTAGATTGGCAGAGGGAGGAAAGATGGACAGAATTCCAGGCAGAGGCAAGGGCTGGCACCCAGGCCGGGAGAAGGATGTGGCAGGGTCACAGACACGCAGGAAGTTCCCTCAGGAGGACCTGTGCAATGCGGGAGGTCAGAGGCCGCATGGTGTCCAGGTTCCAGCCCCAGCTGGTCTAGAAAGCCTTGCTAAGAGAAGAGTGGACTCTTCTGAAACCAACAGGACATCACTGAAGGTTCTCGGTGGGGAGTGGAATTATTAGGTTTATATTTTAGAAAGGTTATTCTTGCTGTGCTGGGGGCACTTCGGAAGGGCCGGAGAGCAGGGGTGAAGGTGGAGTGACTGGGGAAGAGCCTGAGAAATGACAGTAGCTCAGCGCTGAGAGGCTGGTGGAAGAGGTATTTAGGACTGGGGAACAGACTTTGGGCATGGGTCAGAGAAGTCAGGGAAAAGGAGGAGTCCAGGTGACTCGGGGCGTACAGCGCAGTGGGAGGTGGTGCCATGGCTGCCCTTTATCGAGTCACTTCTCTCCAAGCCTCAGTTTCTATATCTGTCAAACAAGAGAGTTAGATTAGGCATGTTCTAGGGTCCTTTGAGTTACTTCTTTATGCCTTAAAGCCCTTAAGAATTGTGAAGGAAGGGCTCAGGGGAGCTGGAGGAGTTGGAAGGAACTATGAGAACAGCATCTTGGAAGGAAGGAGTCAGATGGAGGGACTGGACAAGGGAGGGGAAAATGGAAACAGGCCATGGCACAGCAAGGGGCAGAGCAGACTCCAAGGCCAGCCACGCCACTCATCGCATGGGACACAGAGGAGCTGTGCTGGGGACAGTCCAAGTACCACTGAATGCTCATCTCTTCGTGGGGATGGCATATAATCAGACTCGTTCAAAAATACGTTTGACGCGTCTATGTCCAGAATAGTATACGTGACAGGCCAACCATTGCCGCCCGACTCTAGGTGATGACGGAGCACTAGCTCCGCTGCGTGCCCGCAGGAACCTGAACACACCTGCACTGAGCACCCATCATCACGTTGTTTTCAGTTTGTTTAACTTTATGTGTGTGTTGCTTTAAAGGAATCTAATTATCTGAGGGCAGGGGTGTGCTGCCATAATGTCATTTATAACAGTTCTATGGCTGCCTCCAACTGGGCACGTATTAAGTGCCAGGCACTGTTCTAAGTATCTGGCAGGCATTATTTCTTTATAGAAGTCCTACGGGGCAGGTACTACTGTTATTCCCATTTTACAGATGAGGAGACCGAGGCCCAGAGAAGTTACATAATAATTTGCTCAAGGTGATAACATCAAAGTAGCCAGAGATTCACATCAGATTTTGTTCTTCTCTGTGTTCCCAAGGCCTAGGACACTACCTGGGACCCAGTGGATTGCCAGTGTGTATTGATGGAAAAGGTCCATGGGTGGATGCCGCCAGACCCTCAGGCCACTGTGTCAGGCTGGCCTGTGAGTCACTGTAAAATGTTTGTATCTTGGCTCACCCTTTGCTTGAAAATGGCCTCTCTTAGGCATGTCCCCAGGCAAAATGCTACAGTACAACAGATAAACTAACAAAATACTCCGTGGCTGCTGGAACAAGTCACAGCCAATGCACTGAAGACAGGGCAGCAGATATCTTCAGAGGTAAGGTGGTGGACAGAGGATTTTGAAAGGAAAAATAAGTGGAAGTGACCAATCAATTGGCCAGGAAGACTCAGCCAGCCACCCAACAAATCAACCAGACGTGTGCTATAGATAACTAAGAACCCAGACTTTTCCAAGATTTACACTGAAAATGCTTTGAAAGTTGGAACAAGCCTCATTCAAATCCATTGTGTCTAAAACAAATGTTGGAATTTGTTAGGCGATTATTTAGAAAAGTAAGATTAAGTCCTTGTTTAAAAACTTATAATTACTTCCATTGTTTAAAAAAATACCACAACATGGATGAACCTCAGAAACATTATGCAAAGTAGAAGTCAGACACAAAAGACCACATATCGTATGATTCTATTTATATGAAACTTCCAGAAAAGGCAAATCTATAGAGACAGAAAGCAGATTAATGGTTGCCGGAGGCTGGGGGTGGGAATTGTGATTGACTGTAAACAGACACAAGGATCTTTGCGGGGTGATGAGAATATTCTAAAACTGGATTATGATGATGACTGCACGATTCTGTGAATTTACTGAAAATCACTGAATTATACACTGAAAATGGATGAATGTTATGGTATGTAAGTCATACTTCAATAAAGCTGCTTCTTTTTTTTTTTTGAAACAGTTTTGCTCTTGTTGCCGGAGTGTAGTGGCCTGATGTCGGCTCACTGCAACCTCTATCTCCTGTGTCCAAGCGATTCTCCTGTCTCAGTCTCCCAAGTAGCTGGGATTACAAGCACCAGCCACCACGCCCAACCAATTTTTGTATTTTCAGTAGAGACGGGTTTTCACCATGTTGGTCAGAATGGTCTCAAACTCCTGACCTCAAGTGATCCACCTGCCTTGGCCTCTCAAAGTGCTGGGATTACAAGGCATGAGCCACTGTGCCAGGCCCCAAAGCTGCTTTTATTTTTTTTTTTTTTAAAAAAAGAAAAACCTCTTGAAAACAACAAAGAAATTGATAGTTCATAAAATCTCTATGCAACAGGTCTTAGAGATCGTTGAATCCAGTTTTATAGAAGGCTGGGGAAAGGCTGACAGAAGCTGACAGGAGAGAGGAGTTGCGTGAAGCTTGAATCCAGACCCCTTGGCTCCCAGGTAGCTCTATCCACTTCCTCACAGAGCTTGTTTGGGGTATCTAATTGAAAGGATGATTTCCCTTCATATGGCCACACTCCCAATGTAGATGTTGGCCGCTGATCCCTAGGTCTGTGGGAGGAGCCCTGGCAGCCCTGCTAGGTAAGAAAGAAGCTAGGCTGGTGAGACTCTGCCCATCTCTCTGGACCCCAGGGGTCGCAGGTGCTGGGTCAGAAGTTGCCCTCCTGTTTTTAGGGTTCACAGACATGTAGTGTCCCTCTCTCTACCAAGGCTGCCCAAATCTAGCTGCCTCTTAAGTCAATCCCCACTGGGCCTCCTGGGTGCTTGAGACAGCCTGTTAGCCCATGTCGGAGGACGTGAGGTCCCTCCTTTCCTGCAATGGAAGATTCTGATATGGCCTTCACATCCACGGTGCACATAGCCTGTCATCCACTCATCTACCCATTCAACAGTCACCACTCATCTCCACCCATCCATCGATCCCTGTATCCACGCACCCAAAGATACATCCACCCACTCCACTCACTCATCCATCCTTGTACTCATTCATCCCCAAATCCACCCACCTATCCACTTCTCCATCCACCCACCCACCACTAAGCCATGCAGCCCACTCTGAGCCAGTCTTCTGGCTGAACCCAGCCTTCTGGCTGAACCCAGCCCTTGCCTTCCAGGAGATGACAGCCAAGAGCGCATTTGCTTGACACATCTTTCCAAAGCACATTTTCATTGGTGGTTCACACAGATGCACCAAACTTGTTACTCACCTCGTCCTCATCTTTTCAGGAAATATCTGATTTCTCGTTCCTTCACTTCCCGCATCGACTGTCACTCATATAGGCTGTCCCTCCAAGGTACGTGCAGAACCCACCCTCATCTCTCCACCCATCAAGATCCAAGCCACCATTTACTGCTCACCTGGACTGTTATTACATCAGCCTCGTCACTGACCTTTCTGCTTCCATCGCTATTTCTCCAGGGGCCCTCGTCCTCACTGCAGCCGGAGCCAATCAGATCCCTTCACATGCCAGTGATTTTCTATCCTGGAATACAATGCGAACTCCCCATCTTCAGCTTCAAGGCCCTCCAGTCTCTGCACCTGCCTGCTTCCCTGTCATGTTCTATCAGTCAGTCTCCCCTTGCTCATTCGGCCAGAGCCATGAGGGCGTTCCCACTGTGCCTGACGTGCTTACCTCCCTCCTGCCTAGTGTTACTGGTTAAGGTTAGTTGTCCAGGTTCTTGGCATTTTCAACAAAGAACTGGACGAAACACACAAACAAAGCAAAACAGAAAAAGCGAGATGTTTATTTTAAATGAAAGAACACTCCACAGGGTGGGAGTGGCCTTGAGCAAGCAGCCCAAGAACGTTGGTTACAGAATTTTGGGAGGTTTAAATACCCTCTAGAGGTTTCCCATTGGTTCACTCGATGCAAATGAAACAGTGGCCCACGGCCTGTCTGATTGGGTGTGGGAGGGGACCAATCAGAGGTACTTTGATTTTCCAACTGCCACACAGCAACTGCCACACAGAAAAAGGAGGGGTGGAAAAGGGAGTTGCCTCTGACATCCAGTCAGCATGAATCAGCCTTAGGTTTCCTGCCTCCAGACCTTCTTCTCCTGCTTCACTAGGAGTCTCTGCCCTTGCTGGTACCTTGGCCTGCAATGCCATCCCTAAGATCTCATGGCTGGCTTTTGCCGGCCACTGGGAAAGGCCTTCTCTGCTTGCATTCTAAGAAGCCTCATCCATTTCATTTTCCCCATAGCACTTATGGCTACCTTTTGAAAACAGGGTCTGAGTAAATGACCCTCAGTAGCCACCTGTTATATTAGGACTCTCTCCGTTACAAATACAAGTTGCGAGGTGGGGGTTATTGGCTCATAAAACTGGGAGGTTCAAGAAGCAAACTGGTTCAACCCCCTTGAACACAGGTTCCTTCAAGACACCAGGAGGAGGCCTCCTTTCCTCCATCTCTTGCTTTTCGGTGCTAGCTTTGTTCTCAGTCCAGCAGTCCACATCCTTAATTATAAGCCAAGCCAGTCTGTGATCATACAGAAGATGTGACTGTCTCCAGAATTCCAGCAGAACCCTGAGAGGACTCTGATTGGCCCAGTTGCCCAGCTCTCAACCAATCAGAGTTCATACTGACTTAACTCCAACAGTGTAGAGAACTCTGATTGGCCAGGCTCAGTCACATGACTGCTCAGATGCTTCACGTGCCCATCAAACCACAGACACTTCTCTTTGGTTGCCGACAGACAAAAACGCATTTCCCCAAACTCCCATTAATCCTTCTGCTCTCATTCAAACACACTCCTCTAAACTGGAAGGTGTGAAATATGGATTATCTCATCATTCCTTTCCCTTCAAGGGAAAAAGATTGGCCTTCCAGGCTGGGTCGTTCCAAACAGCCGGCTCTTACTTTTTCCTCTTATCAGTCTGTATAGAGCGATTTGTAGGTACAAGCCTCCTTGCGAAGGCAGGAGGTGCCTCAAGAGCTAGATTATGCCCCTAGGTCAGGAAGCTAGCCAGGAAGACAAGGTAGACCCACAATAATTTACTATGGAAATCATTAATCCCTTGGTTCTGTGGTCAGAGAAAGGGAAACCAAAGAATCTCAGAGGGCTTGGCAGTTAGGTAAATTCGAAGGGGCAGAGAGATCTGCTCCCTGCCAGCAAGCCTTTCTTCTGCCAATTGAGGATGTATGTGCTGGGGAGTCAAAATTGTATACACACGTACAAGCATCCTTCCTCCATGACTACACTCAAAGATGCCTGAGGCCAGAACTGTGTTTTCTCCTTCCTGAGCATCCAATAAAAACTCCTGAGATCACATGGCTCTTCTTGATCATTTGAGGCCGATTTCACTTTTTGTGGGTCTTTCCCCGACTTTTTATCTTTGTCTTGACTCCTTCATTTATCTTGCAGTCTCTGCCTATTTCTCCCCAAGGCAGTGTGAGTTTGAGTCTGCTAAACTCTGCATGTCTTTGTCTCTTTTAAGAACGTCCCACCCTCTGGTGTGGGGGTCACACTGAGGACACCTAATAGCCCTTACGAAGAATAGTCAACTCCATGTCTTCAGAACTAGCCCAGCCCTTCTGTTTCCATCCAATCATGGATAGATCTCTTAGGACTTCAAGGCCAAGTATAATACTATAGTCACAGTACACTGTCATTCAAACACTCATTCTTTCATTCATTCAACAAAAGGAAAAGGTAAACAGGACTGCAAAGGGGGAATATAACCAGTTTAAACTATGCTTAAGCATTTGATGCCATGCAAATGCACAAAAACAGGTGTGCTTGCCATAACGCATTCTTTCCTATTGGCTGAGCTGGTCACCCATTCTGTTTGAGCTGGTTCATAGACACTGAACTGGCTTTTCTCTCCGTGTGTAGAATCGAGGCCATTCATTACTTCCCTAGCAGACCTCTGCTGAGTGCCAGACCCTGGTTTAGTAGGGAATGAGTGAGAGAGCTGGGTGATTAGAAATAAAGGAACAAATCTTCCTGAAACAATGAGATGTGCTCCAAGACAAAAATGAAGGCATAGGGAAGGTTTCCGAAGGCATAGGGTGCGAGCTGGCCTTTGCAGACTAGTAGGCTGACTTGGTGGCTGTCAAGATATAAAACTAAAAGGTCACCAAAGGAAATCCCTGCCTAGAAACAGAGTCCCTCTCCTGGGGCCTAGACAGGGCCCAAGTCCAGTCCATCAATCAGCCGATGGCTGACATGGCTTACTTTGCAGAAAGCCTGGGGAAATACAAAAATATCTACGATTTATTTTCCGGTATTTAGTGAGTGTCAACTTCCTGCCCAGGAGAAGCTGACGTTCCAGGGAGACTGGTAGTAAACGTTTCCAGAGTGCAGGGCAGGAGACAGCTCTCAGTTCTGGGGCAGGGAAAGAATATTTCAGGAGAAAGGGGAAGTTTGAAGGATGGGAAGCCCCACGGTTAGTCTTTTCCACAAGGGCCTTGAGAGAGCAGAGAAAGGGGACCTTTTCTTATAACAATTATAAAGTCATTTCCCCTCCTGCCCTTTTTTTCAGAGGAGAAAGTTGGAGCTCAGAGAGCTTAAGCAACTTGCCTAAGGTCACACAGCTAGCAAGTGATGAAGTGGGACTCAATCCAAGTCTTTCTGAATTTCATTATCTCATAAGGATTTTACTCCTTTTCTAAAAGATGAAACACATATATTAATTAGCAGCCTTTTGGTAAGAGTCCAGTTTCTATTCATTGACCAGGTTTTCTGGTAGGAGACTGGTATCAAAGACATGAGACACATAAAGAATACATTTTGGAGAGATTCAGAGATTGGGAAAAGCCCAGAACATGGGTACTCTCCAGAAGGGGTATTTTAATAGGGGGACTGAGCAACAAGAGGCACCTGGGTGTGTAGAAGTTCAACATATGTGAACTCGACCAACACACTCTTAAAGACAAACAGGAGATGTGAAGCAAAAATGTTCATCTGCCCCTGGGTTACCTGTCTTGGTCTGGAGGTGAGGGAGGGTCAGGATCCCCTCATTCTCACTGCAACTGCGTCCAGAGGGTCCACCTCAGATAAAGCCACCTGCTGGATGGTGTCTCTCGACACACATGCCAGGGTCTAGGGAAAGCTCTCCCCTCAAACAGCATGAGGGAGCCCCTTCATCTTGCCTTTCCCTTGCATCTCCTCTCGTCTCGTGTGTTCCTGAGCACCTGCTACGTGACAAACCGCCCCACATCTAATGCCCAGTGCTGGGAGTGTGGCGCTTCCAGAGCTCCATCCTGGCCTCCATCCCTGATCCTTCATTTTCCAGTCAAGTGAAGTTCAACCTTTGACCTTTTGGAAGTCACTGGTGCCTTCATGGGTTTCAGCTTCGTTTTCTGTATCCTGAAAGTAGCAACCCCTCACAGGCTGGAGAGAATCGAATAGAACACGTGAAGCCCCTAACTGGGAGGTGCACACTGCTGGGCTTGTTGAACACAGCTTACCTAGAGCAAAAGCATTCATTATAGCTCCAACAGTGTGTATGAAACTTGTCCTTATGGGATCTTTGCTTCCTCTTCTGTAAAGTAGAAATTCCTTCTCTACGTACTTTGCAGGGGTGCTGCCGGGATCAATAAGGTGAGCCATGTTAAACCAACCTTTGAGAAATATTACCCAATATCCAAATGCAAGGTGCTGTTATGTTTCACGTCAATGAAAAACCCAAACACTGCATTTTCCAATTCATTAGCAACAAGCCATTTATCTGTTCATAGACCTCTACTCCCAGTTCACATTAAGAAACTTTCACAACTCCAGGAATATTTACACTATCACCTGGCAGAAATAATAAAAAGAGGGGTGTGATAAAATTTAAATCCACGCCGGTTTGTGAAACGCTGTGGCTCTAAGTAAGCCGCTGTGGAGAGTCGCATGGTTAAAACAAGACAAGGAGAAAATAAAGCCTCCCCTCTTCAATATTTTGAATCAATAAATATGTTCTGGAATTGACACATTAGCCATGCAAGGGTCGCTTATCTGCCAGAAGAAGACTCTTGGTAGCTGGAGAACACAGAGGGAAATAGGGAAGTCCTTAAGCTGGTGTTTGCTTGGATGTCATCTCGGTGTGAATAATAAACCCTCTCACCCTCGGCTCCCACCAGCTCCCAGCAACTGTATATTCTCATTACATACATGGAAGAAAAACAACTTGTGGGAACAGCCCCCTTAAACTGGGGCATGCATCTTGCCTTTGTCACCAGCAAGCTAAGTTTCTCAGTTTCTCTATCTGTAAAATGAGTAAAACTAGATCAGACTTTTTTTTGCCTCTACATTCATTTATTTTACCTATTGTTAAAAGAAGACTGGTTTAAAAATGTTAAGCACCGAAAATAAAAATAAAACTGAAAACAGACACCCAGGTGAAGTGGGGCAGAACCACGACCACCTGCTGCCCAGCCTCTTCGCCATGCCCCGCACAGCACCTCCCAGAGCCCCAGCACTCCAAGCAAGGCAGTTCCAAAACTACTCACGTATTCTTTGGAGACCCTTGAAAAGGTGACTTTCGGTGACTTTATGACACTGTTGACAGTCTTTGATCCTTCTAGCCTTCTTTGGTCCTTTGTGATGGGTGGAGTTATTTCTTAAGGCTGCATGTACCAGACAAGCTGTGTGAGGCTGGAGAGGATCCATGTGACCTAGGATCACACGTGTGGACGTGCCTGGCACAGGGCCTGGAAGTGCTCCCTCTCTTCCTGGTCACCAGCCTTGCCGGGGTGTCGGCCTCCAGCCCAGTGGGCTGGGCTCCTGCAGTACCCCAGCTCCTTTCTGTGGAGACTTTTTTTTTTTAAGATGAAGTCTTGGTTTATTGCCCAGGCTGGAGTACAGTGGCACAACCTTGGCTCACTGCAACCCCCAACTCCTGGATTCAAGCGATTCTCCTGCCTCAGCCTCCCACGTAGCTGGGATTATAGGCGTGCAACACCACGCCCAGCTAATTGTTTGTATTGTTAGTAGAGATGGGGTCTCACCAGGTTGGCCAGCCTGATCTTGAACTTCTGACTTCAGGTGATCCACCTGCCTCACCCTCTCAAAGTGCTGGGATTACAGGTGTGAGCCCCTGCACCTGGCTCCGTGGAGAACTTAATAGCTGTGTACATGGCCTATATCTCGTACGTGTGTGTGTGTGTGTGTCGGCGGGAGGGCTGTCCCCATCATACCTTGCTAGCACTGTGCCCTAGTCCTGGGGGGGCTATCTGTCCACCCTGGCCGCTCCCACGAGGGCCTCAGGGAGCGTGTATACTGTGTTGTCAAATATCCTGGATGATTTTTTTTAATAAAACTGGTTTTTTATTGCTGTTCCCAACCCACCTAGCACCAGCTGTGATGAGAATCACTTGTATGGTAAAGTGCTATTGATAAAATTGCTCCCACCGGAACTCCGCTATGCACTCACAGGCGTGATTGGCTCCATCACCGCCGGCTCCCACAGCCTGCTCAGCCCCCGCCCAGCTCCTTCCCTGCAGCCCTCCTCTTACCTCCTGGCCTTTTCCCTCTTCCCTCTTCTCCTCCTTCCCCTGCCCTTTCTTGCTCATTCTCTCTCCCCTCCTCCCTTTTCTTTCTACCCGCTCTGGTTTTCTCTACCTTTCTGTCTAACATCAGCTGATGTCTTTCCTTTCCTCTCTTTCTCTCTCTCCTTCCTGGGCTTGTCCGCCCCTCTCCCATTTCTCTCCCTCCTCCTTCTCTCTCTCTGTGCTTCCTAACTGTGTCTTCCAACAGTCTGCACATTTCAGGCCGGGCCGGCTCAATGAGGTCCATTGGGAGGTCCCAGCTCTCTCTTCAGAGAGAGGCAAACCTAGCTGCGTTCTAACATGCAGGTCCTTTGAGGACCCCAGCCTCCCCAGGCCTACTCCTCCTTCACATGCATCAGATCCCGTCTCCTGCCAGAGACGCTCTGGGACGGAAGGGGTAAGCAATGCAAGGTAGATAGGAGACAGGAGAATAGGTACGGGGAAGAGTGTGTAATCTAAAGGAACCGCATGACATGAACATTACAAAGGAGGTTTAAACCCAACTAAGTATTGAGGAAGTAGGTAAGGACCTGGTTGTGGATTATGAAAGGCTCGAAAGCCTGGCTAAGAAGTTTTGCTGTGACCTCTAGCCCTTTCCAATGATTAGGGTATTCATAGCTGTGGCAACACGGACTGGACTTGCTGAGAAGGCCTAAACCAGCCATGGACACACACGAGCTGTGCGAGCCTCAGGACCAGGTCTGCCGGGGCCCCAGCTCAATTATATCTGTTGATTTTCTCAGCTCCACGTTCCTGTCTGCATGTCTGCTTGGTTCTCATGGACACAAGAGGTCTACAGACAGCAGTCAGGGCCGAGGGCTTCCTTGTTCATTTCTAGCCGGAGACAGGAAAAGAGCACAGCTTCCTGCAGTAGCTCACTCCTGCAAAACCTCCTGCCTCATGCCCTCCCAGCCAGAATTGGGTCACATGTCTCTTCCCGAAACAACCATTGGCAACAAGGATGAAATGATTACCCCTATACCAATCGGGCATCCCCTCCCAGCTGAGGACAAGTCCCCACAATCAGGCTGCTCCCCACGGTGCTGGAGGGCCAACCTCAATGCCCTCTACAGCTAAAGGTTCCCTAGAGGAACGGGGTGATTGGAGAAAGGGTATATGACGCCCAGGGCCAGCAAAGAGTATCTTCCTAAAACAGCAGTATTCACCGAGGAGTTTTGGAAAAATATATTGTATTTAAATGATCACCTAAGGTCAGGAGTTCGAGACCAGCCTGGCCAACATGGTGAAACTCCGAAAAAATACAAAAATTAGCCACGTGTGGTGGCGAGTGCCTGTCATTCCAGCTATTCGAGAGGCTGAGGAAGGAGAATCGCTTGAACCCAGGAGGCGGAGGTTGCAGTGAGCCGAGATTGTGCCACCGCACTCCAGCCCGGGCAACAGAGAGAGACTTCGTCTCAAAAAATAGATAAAAATAAAAATAAATAAATGATCATAGATATATTATTGACTATAATGTAAAATGCACATCCTGTTTTGAATTACAATGTGAGACTTCACAGACATTTTCTGTTTAACTGAGCTATGTAAGGATTGGCTTACACCTATTTTGATTATTCCTGTGTTTCTAACACATATGAAATGCACAAGGAATACTTGTGGAATAAATGAACAAATGATTGAGAGAGAATTTTAGGCTACTTCCAGACCCAAGGGTCCCATCAACTCTCCTCTATTAGAGGTGCTTTGGTGAAAAAGTTTGAGAAACACTGCAATAAACAAGGGAATATGTCCAGGGAGTTATTTTTCTTTTCTGTTTTAATAACTGCCTTATCGAGATATAATTTATATGCCATAAAATCCACACTTGTAAGTGTCCAGTTCAGTGGTTTTCCATATATTCAGCATTGTGCAACCGTCACCATTACCAGGGATATTTAGCGCCATGTGTGGGAGAGTTACACCCATCAAAAGTGAGGGGGCTCCGTGCTCTGAGCAGCTGGGGACAGAAGGGGATCTAGTTGGAGGAAAGTGTCAGGTGGAGGCTGGGGAGCTGCTAGAAAGCTGTTGCAATACTAAAGGTGGGGTGGGGGTGGCCTCGGTCTCAGGGTGTTAACAACAAGCCTAGAAAGCAAGGCTCATGTAAGAGAGGTTGCAAAGTCTGCAAATGCAGGTTTGGAGGCTGCGTGTGGGGGGCAGAGGGCCCGCAGGGCAAAGGGCCTGGTGTACAGAGGGCCTGGTGGGCAGAGGTGCCCGTAGGGCAGAGGACCTGGTAGGCAGAGGACCTGGTGGGCAGAGGGCCTGGTGGGCAGAGGGCCTGGTGTGCAGAGGGCCTGGCGGGCAGAGGGCCTGGTGGGCAGAGGTGCCCGCAGGGCAGAGGTGCCTTCTCCCTTGCTTTGAAGCCATCAGATTCGATGTTTCATACCCACACGACACAGCCGAGCCAGGCTGCCACTGAGCACAGCTGTGGATGTCCATCTTTCCTGCCTGGGGAAAAGACATTGGGAATGTGGGTCCCCAGGCGCAGGCCACGTGGAGACGCAGCGCTGGCATGGCCTGCCCAAATTGCTCTGAGAATAGCACCCCAGGCACCATGCTCCTTGCCCCGGGCACCTGAGCTCAGCTACCCTTAAGCAGCATTTCAAGGATGGAGCTGATCCAGTCAGGAGGAAGCAAACATGAATTCCACTTGAACAGGCCCCCTTGGGAGCTCTGGAACTCCCAGCTCCACAGAGCAAGGGGGAGCCTGGAGATGCTGATTCCAGGACAATGGCTTTCTGGAAGTTTTCTGCAGAGGGGGCCTTGGCAAGACCAGACTCGATAATGTCTTCAGCACCTAGTAGAAGGTGGTGGGGAAACCTGGGCACAAGAGCAACGACCCAAACCCCAAATACCTCCCAGCTACTCGTGAGCTTCCTGGCAGTGGCACAATCTGCCCATTAGCTACAGAATCTTCAGCACTAAAATGAGGGTGAGTCCAGCTCAAGCTGAACACAGGCCCTCTGAGTGTTCCATGGAACGAAGTTTGGGACTGGTGAATACTGTCTTACCCTTCTGGAGACATACGGGGTGTGAGGCTGGCAGTAAAGGACGCGGTCAACCTTTGCTCACTTTGGAGTTTCCCCTATATTTGACAGATTGGGTTGGAGTGGGAGCTCAGAGCATCAGTTTCCAACCCCATCTAAAAACAACTTCCTGCTTCCAGGTGCCACGGCATCCGAAACCCTATCTTCACAGGTTGATGGTGTGTTTGGGTCTCCCAGTCTCCCAGTTAAAACATAAATACCTCTAGAGCCATCGTTTCATTGAACCATCTTAGTGGGCATGTTGACCAGGACTTCTCCAACAGTTGGCTGGGCACAAGCTAGGCCCAGGGTGAAGGGCAGGACAGGGTGCCAGGGGAGGGAAATGGGTTGAGAAAGGGAAGGAGACGATAAATACCTCTATTGGTTGTTTTATAACTCGGAATGGTTTTAAGGAGGCAGATTTCACATAAAACCATTTACAGCTGCAGCTAAGCAAGAAAACCACAAGGAAAGGATTTTAGACTCAGGGTGGGATTTTTCAGATGAGAAAAAATCCCAACCAAGCCCAGAGAGTGGAGTGACCTGCCCCAGATCCCACAGAGAGTAAGTAGCAGGGCAGGACGGGACCCCAGTCTCCCAGACCAGGGCCTCTCAGCAGTGCCAAGCTAATTGGCTTCTCAGGCTGCCCTCTCTGTAAGCACAGTGCATGGCTCCCAGCCCCAATGTCAGCTCTGTACCCGAGAATGATTTCTCTTGACAGAAAATAGAGGTAAAAGGGCAAGGGAATATTTCCAAATGGTTGATCTGACAGCTGCAAATTTCATTTTGTGTTGCGTATTGACCTCTAATTGTTTCCCAAGTAGCCTGGGACTGAGAGATCGATAAATCCCACAGATAGTTAATATCCCCTCTGGCATCTTCGGTTTTAGTTAAAAAATAGTCAAATTCCTGGCTGTCTGCAAATATTAGCAGATTTTTCATTTTCTGCAAAGCCTGAAGAACTATAATCCAACCAAGGGCCTGGTAAGAGCCTGGGAAATTCCTGGCACTCAGGAGGGCCGGAGCTGGGAGGGATTCACAACGTTGCTGGTCCAACCACGTCAAGTCCAATACAAGACGACATCTTCCAGGCCTACAGCAGCCACTAAGGGAGTGGAAGCTCCAGCCTCATCTTCCTGGGGCTCTTTCTGCTCCACCAAGTGGCTGCCATTAGGTTATTAATATAATGAGGGAGCCGTGGTCATTGGGTAGCCTTTCCCCAGAGATCTTTTCAAAGGAAGGGTTGAGTGTAGTTGAGAAAGCCATGAGTTTGTCATTAGAAAAGCAATTCCCCTGATTCTCCTTCCTCTGCTCCCTAATAGCTGTTTGGTCTCAATCATGGCACTTTCTGTTCTTGCTGAGCCTCGGTTTTCTCAGCTACACCCTGGGAGTAATCATCATCCCTGTCCAAAAACGCTGTCGTGAGGATTAAATGAGTTGGCGAGTGACGATTGTCACCCAGAGCCTCTCAAAACTAGTGGGAACCCACCCGAGTGAGGCACAGGAGTATTCAACTGAGACCAGCCCAGATTTTATACTCCTCAGATCTGAAGAGGGAACAGGCTGCCCTGCAGGGGATGGGGTGGGGCCGTAAACTTGAATTGACAGCCAAGGCCCACAAGGACGGCCCTGCTCAGAGTACGTCACATGTGTGCAGATTCCCCCACTGGATTGCAGGTAGCCTGGTGGCAAGGACAGAGTCCTCCTCACCATGCCAAGCTCCAGGCAGGTGCTCATTTGCTGAATGCACACACCCACAAGACAGTGTCTGGTGGCATGGCAAGGATGGCATTTGGTTCACAGGATGCTGCTAAGAAGGACATTGTGTCTGGGCACGATGGCGCAAGCCTGTAATCCAAGCACTTTTGGGAGGCTGAGGTGGGAGTATCACCTGAGGTTGGGAGTTCGAGACCAGCCTGACCGACATGGAGAAACCCCATCTCTACTAAAAATACAAAATTAGCTAGGCATGGTGGCTCACACTTATAATCCCAGCTACTAGGGAGGCCGAGGCTAAAGAATTGCTTGAACCTGGGAGGCGGAGGTTGTGGTGAGCTGAGATCACAACATTGCACTCCAGCCTGGGCAACAAGAGTGAAACTCCATTTCAAAAGAAAAAGAAAGAAAGAAAGAGAGAGGGAAAGAAAGAAAAGAAAAGAAAGAAAGAAAGAAAGAAAGAAAGAAAGGAAAGAAAGAAAGAAAGAAAAGAAAGAAAGAAAAGAAAGAAAGAAAAGAGAGAGAGGGAGAGGGAGGGAGGGAGGGAGGGAAGAAAGAAAGGAAATAAGGACATTGTACACGCAATCATCTTGTCACACACACACACACACACACACACACACACACACGGCTATACATGCACTCACAATTGGCCAAGAAGCCAATGTCAGCATTGGCTTCATGGTCTTCACCCACCAAATCTGCGGAGTAAACTTTTCAGACATGCTTATGTCCCTGTAATGTCAGGGCTGAAACCCACCAAAGGCCCCTTCTTTCTGACCCTACCTTGCATCTTATGCAGTGAGTTTCGGCAGAGAGAACTCCCATCTAGGATCTGTAGAGTGCGGTTTGGTCTCTGCATGACACGGACCGGCTGTGTGATTCTGAAAAACACAGCTCCCTCTCTGAGCTTCAGTTTTGCCGTCTGTGAGATGGAGACATGGAGAGATGGAGAGATGGAGCTGCCCGGGCTTGCCCATCTCACGAGGTCTCTGTGAGGCAAGCAACAGCCCCGGCCTGCTAGAGACGTCACTCAATCTCATGCACTTCAGCCATTTATTTTAGCAGATGAATCTTTAATTTTTTTTTTGTTTAGAACCTCAACTTATAAGACAGAAAGAACGGAGCTGTTCAGGCTGGGTTGGAGATGGGAGTCTTCAGTAAGACACTAAACAACTGTCTCATTTTAAAGGCGAGAGAACTGAGGCTCAGAGAGGGCCGCTGCTCCAGGTCACATGATCCCCTCAGAACCACGAATCCGTGGGAGACTCAAGGACCCCAGGCTGTGAACACAGAAGCCATGGAACCCCTACTCTCATGGTGGGGACCCTGATGGCCCATCCGCCACCTGAGGCCCCCAGCACTGCCTGTGGCTACCAGGCAACCTGCCCTGTGTGGCCGAGCCTCCCCGTCAGCACCTCGCAGCTGTCCTCCCAGCCAAAACTGGTTTAGAAAAGGCTGCCCGGCTGGCAGGTAGGAACAAAGGGATTAAGCCCCGTTTGACAGACTGTGTCCCTCCCATTTGCATGTCATTAAGCTGCAGGCCAGTTAGCAGAGGGGGACACATAGCTTCAGAGTCCCTGCCAAGCTGGGGCACGGAGGCACTGGGGCTTCATTTGCATTCTGGACACCTGCCCTGAGCTGCAGGAGCCAATTTGAAGAAGAGGGGTTTCTTGAGATGAATGGGGTGCTGGAGTGGACTGGGGAGGTGTCACCAGTGTCACCCACTGGCCACCCATCTCCGTGGCGGCCCCAGCTTTTTTTCTGTCTCCCCTCAAAAGTGACACAAACGAAGCAGGCTTGTTTTGAGGGGCAGAAAGGGCTTCATGGCTCTGAGAGTTAAACCGGGCGCTGTGAAACAGCTTGGGGGAAGACAAATGAATTCGGAGAACCCTAGCTCCCCTCCCCAGCCAGCATCCCCACCCCCTCCACACACACGCACCAGCCTAGCCAAAAGGAAAAAAAGGAAGAAAGGAACATGGACCACATTTTCTCTGCACTCCCCTTCTAAGGCCTCCTGGGGGGACCCCTGATTGACAGGACGCTAAATGCAAGAGGTTTCCTGTGATAGAGAAAGAGATTTTCTTGAAGCATTCAACTCATGACCTTTAAGAGCTCGGGGAGCAAAATGATTTTCAGTCACTTGGGCCTGAGTGAAAGGTATGTGAATTGATCGACTGCAGGGCTCAGGCCTCCCGAGGTCTTGATGTTATGTCATTAAAATCTTACAATCGAGTTATCCTAATGTATCCCAGCAGCCCCCTTCTCAGAGGTGATTAGTAAATAGACTCAAAGTTACAGGTAGACAATGCCTTCTCCAAGGGCCTGGAAGGCCAGCAATGCAGCTGGGGCCTGGGGCCAAATCTGACCTCTGCCATCTGAGGTTTTCTTTTTTGACATTAGTCTAAGTAACTATTGCTGTTGTTGCTGCTCACATTTCTTCTTCTAGCTCTTTTTACCTTGTGAAGGTGCCTACCTCTCTGGCCACAGGTGTCTAGGTAGGTTGGGCGGGCTAATTTCCTCTGGCAACAGTGATTGGTCTGGGGATATAGCTGACCCATGCCCGGCCAATCAGAATCTTCCCTAGGATTATTCTCTTTACTGGGGATCCTGAGCTGGGAGAGTGTGAGCAGGGGTTGACAATGATGGGTGACCATTTTCCCTGCCATGTGTGGTCTTGTCTGCAGAAGGTAGGCAAGCCCAGCAGGCAAAAATGAGACAGAGGTGGAGTGAGAGAGGCCTGATTCATGAAACCCCTTCAATGCTATTGAGATACCTTCACATCTTTCCTAGTTCCATGAGCCTTAAAACTTCTCTTTTGCTTAAGTTCACTGAGGTTCATTTCTGTTGCTTGCACCCAAATCTTGCCATGTGGGTAGGAGCTGATATTCCCAAGGTTCGCTCCTTTGGGGCTTCGGGAAAATGAAAAGGATGGGGAATTATACAAAATGTGATCATGTAGGTCAAAGATGTAGACCACAGCAGCCCCTCAGGGACAGGCCACTAAGACATCAGCTCCACAAAGAGAGAGACCTTTGTCTCTTTCCCAGTTTCTAGAGCAATGCCAGGCACATACCTTCTCCCACCGCCTCCCTTGTGAGCCGCGCTGTCTTGCCTGCCACATGAGGTCTCCGCGTCTCCTCAAGCCTATGCTCAGAGCCTCCTGTGTCTCCTGACTTGCGTCCTCTGCCTTTTCCACTTTCTGCTCCCTCTTACTTTCAATTTGTTCGTGGTCACCATGACCTGCTCTCCTTCATAGCTCCCGCTGTTAACTGCTTTGATCTCTTCATGTTTCTTGAAGTCAGGTTCAAGTGAAGTGCCAGAGTCAGAGAGAGACAGAATCCAGTTGGCCTGGCCTGTGATTCACGTGTCAGGCCAGGTCCCAGGTCAGGCTGGTGTCTTTGAGTCAAGGACCAGTGCCTGAGCTGATCAGCTGAGGCTATGGGGCGGGGACTCAAATGTGCGAATGGTGGCCACTTAGGCTGAAGAGGTCACAAGCCAGCCAGTTCTCACCAGAATCTCTTGCTTAGACTAGCGTGAGGGAACCCAGAGACTATCTACACACCCCTCTTCTGTATTCCAGAAACTTCATCTGAGGCATAAGATTTTTATTTGGCTGTGGGAACCCCTCCCCCATTCCACGGAGCTTCCTCACAGGTGCCTCTCTGGTGTGTTTCTTGCTTGAATTGCAAATTGAATGCTGCATAAACCCTACATCACTCAGAGCCCCATGTTGGCAGTATCTTATTTTTCAATTTCTTTTTTTTTAATTGAATGAACATATTTTATGCAAGCCGTTCTACCTTGGTGAAGGCTGTTCCCCTGTGATTCATCAGAGTAATAACTAGAAACACCATTATTTGGCTCCATCCTCCTGCTGAGAACATCACATAACTGAGAAATGTTCATGCATCTCACAGAGTTTCGGGGGCGAGTAAAAGCGGGCAAGCAGCAAAAGGAGGAGGAGAGGGACAAAGAAACAAATGATTATGAACACACATGCAGGCTGGTAGCCAGAGGCATGGCTAGACGGTGAGAAGAAAATGCGGGCCCACGTTTGGGTTGTTGATCTCAGGCATATACACGCATGCACACACACCCACGGAGGCACAGCCGGAACCACACCTATCTCTCTACCCAGGTATGCCAACATTTGAAAAAATTAAAAGAAAAAATCCCATAAACTCTACGGAATTTCAAAGTGAGAAGGGATGCTGGAGAGCTGGTCCAGTTGCCTCACTTAACACGTAAGAAAAAGGAAGCACAGAAACGTAGCTATATCCCTGCGTATCCCATTTGCAGACACCAGTGTTCCTGGGCTTTTGCCTAGAAATACATAATTCAACGAGTCTAAGATGCAAACCATAGCCTTATTTATGTTTATTGAGCTCTTGTCTCTGGGTTAAAGATCTTCAGACATCCTTATCACTTTGATCTAAGATGTGGGCAGAGTAGTGCTGCTATTGTTGGGTTTTTTCTTTGGTTTTGTTTTTTAAGGACTTTTGTTGAGTTAACTGAGCACCTGGAAACATTTTCTTTCTTTCTCTTTCTTTCTTTCTTTCTTTCTTTCTTTCTTTCTTTCTTTCTTTCTTTCTTTCTTTCTTTCTTTCTTTCTTTCTTTCTTTCTTTCTTCTTTCTTTCTTTCTTTCTTTCTTTCCTTCTTTCTTTTTCTTTCTT
>NW_022436995.1:10737963-10769440 GCF_009761245.1 Sapajus apella
CTTCCTTCCCTTTTCTTTCTTTCTTTCTTTCTTTCTTTCTTTCTTTCTTTCTTTCTTTCTTTCTTTCTTTCTTTCTTTCTTTTCTTTCTTTCTTTCTTTCTTTCTTTCTTTCTTTCTTTCTTTCTTTCTTTCTTTCTTTCTTTCTTTCTTTCTTTTCTTTCTTTCCTTTCGACAGAGTCTCGAATTCTTTCACAGGCTGGAGTGTAATGACACAATCTCAACTCACTGCAATCTCCACCTCCTGGGTTCAAACGATTCTCCTGCCTTAGTCTTCTGGGTAACTGCAATTACAGGAACCCGCCACCATGCCCAGCTAATTTTTGTATTTTTAGTACAGACAGGGTTTCACCGTGTTGGCCAGGTTGGTCTTGAACTCCTGACCTTGTGATCTGCCCACCTCGACCTCCCAAAGCGCTGGAATTACAGGCATGAGCCACCGCACCCGGCCTGGAAATATTTTCAAAATGCTCTCCTCAGAACACAGAAGCCCCTCAATTACTGTCTTACAAACCCTAGCATGCTGTCAGGAGCTGTATGAATGAACACTTTTAAGGTTAGACAAATCAAATGTTCAGTGCAGGTTTCTGGAAACCTTCCCATTGCTTCCCCCGGTTCATCAGCACTTCCTTGGTACAGCTCTCCTTGCCGCTTGCCTGCATGCATTATTGCCTTATCCACCGCCCATTTCCAACTTCTCCCCTCTCCAATTCCCTCTTCCTCTCATTACCAGATGAATGTTTTCTAGAACATGACTCTCACCTTACCCTTCTCAGAGTAATCAGGATCCCAAGCTGCAGGTCTACTTCTGCACGGGTGGGTCATCTTCTGGCTGCAAGTGAAAACACCCAACTCAAAGAAGCTTGCAAGATGGCAGGAAGGCATGGGGTATTGGAAGATTCACACAACTAGATCTTTAGGCGGTAAAGGCTGGATTCCGAGGTCAGCGGAGGCTATTAGGAACGTCTCTTTTCCCTGATCTCTCGACTCTGCTTTTCTTCATGGCAACTTTTTCTGTCCTTTTCCTTTCAACTTTTCAGTGTTCTTATGATTTATTTAATGTCTTGTAAACAATATAGAGCTGGAAATTTTAAAAATCCACTCTGATATCTCTGTATTTTCACCAGAGGTTTAAGTCTATTGAAATATATTGTGCTCACCAATCTATTTGTATTTACTTAGTAGCATTTTGTTTTTGTATTTTTCACTCTGCTTTCTTCATGCTTCTTTCTTTTCCTTCTTTTTATGTGATAGAGAGGTTTTTCTTTAGCCCTTCTTTTTTTTTTTACTGGCCTATAGCTCATACACTTTACTGGCTTGTATCTCATGCATTTTTCATGGTTGTCCTTAATTTTTTAGCATGCGTGCTTGACTTAACTACACCTGAAGTTAATACAAATCTGTATCATCAAGGAATATGACTAGAATATTTTAGCCACTATGAGTCTCTTAGTATCTTATGTGTTATTCTTATCCAAATTGTTTTACATCCAAAAAATTATTTAATGTTATTATTATAGTTTTATGCAGGAAATGCTTGATTGGATTCATCACATGTTTATTATAGTTTCTGCATCTCAGTCCTTGCCTCTAGGTAGAATTTTCTTCTTCCTAAAATAATCCTGCAGCAGAGCTTTCGAAGACGATCTGTTAATAGAAAACTCTGTGAATCTTTGTTTGGAATGCCTTTACTTTTCCCTTTTTCTGACTTTTAATTGGAATTCTAATGTGACCATTTGTTTTTACTTTTTCCTTATCAATTTTGTGAAGACATCATTCCATGTTCTTTTTGCTTCTTTAGCTGCTGTTGAAAGCTGCTATTGCTTTTATAGTTGCCAATCATTTATTTTTAATATTCTACCTTTTTTCTGTGATCTTTCTTAAGATCTTTCCTTGTCTTTGGTGTTCTGCAGTTTTAGTACAATGTATGATGTTCTAGGGGTGGACTTAATTTTCTTTAAACTGACTGGGACTCTCTGTGATTCCTGAATCTGAGGATTAATGTCTTTCAATAATTCCAAAACATACTTGTTGATTGCACTGTTTAATATTGCCTCTCTTTCTCATTTTTTCTATTCTCCTTCTGTAACTCCCATTAAATGTATATGGGGTCTTCTTATCCCACCCTCCACATCTCTTAGCCACTCTTTCATATTTCTATGTCTTTAACTCTCTGCATGCTAATATTTTCCTCAGCTATTTCAAGTTCATTACTCTTCTCTCCAATTGTGTCTGCTTTTTAATCAATCATTATTATTTGTTTAAAAAATCAGATTTTTCATTTCTCCTAATTCTATTGGTCTCTTTTTGTGATATGAAAGTGATTTTCTCATGCTGTCATGTTCTTTCTTAGGTAATTGATTCCCCTTTTATGCATTTATTAATTTCAAGCATACTTATTTATACAGACTAACAGTTCTGCTACCTGGAATTCCTGTGGATGGAGGGTGTTAGGGTATAAAACTGCTCTTTGTTGGGTCTCCTGACTGTCACTCAAGGTGGGCCCATACCCTGTGTGTTTTGTTATGTAGGACTATGAGACTACTTTCCATGGAGCCTTATCTGTGTAGAATCCTTTGGGTTGATGGCATGTTGCCAAAGAGTCTGGATTTGCTTTTGCCCAGTTCCCGAGGGCCATCCCTATCCATCCTACTATCATTTTAATATTAATTTATAGGGTCAGTGATCCCCAGACCATACAGGCAGTACTATGGCATGCCCCAACCCCTCACAACACAGAAACTTCACTATATAAACCATCGGGGGATGCTGTTTCATCCTCAGCGCTCAGGCTGACACACCAGCTTTTCTGTTGACTCCCTGCGTATGACGTTTCCCTCTTGCTGCAAGCACAATGCTTGAAGGATCCTACTTTTATGCACAGTTCTCATGTTAAACTTAGCACAGGCTCGGGGCCTTGTCTTCACCTGCCATGTGCAGATTCGATCTCAAGTCCTGAGGCTGTCCACCCCATCTCAAGGCAGTTACAGCCTCAACTTACATGCCAGATACTCTGATTTTTGTTCTGTCTTTATCTTATTGGACCCCTTGCGATTCCTCATATTTTTTGCAAGCTCAGTTAGGCATTACATATATTTATTTTTACTGATACATAATTTGAAAGAAATGTTCTGAGGGAGCGAGTTCCGGTTATTTAGCTAAACGATGCCAGGGATGGAAGTCCCTGCTCTCCTCCTCGTTGACTTTATTCCCAGGGCAGCTTTCTCTAAGTGGTGGTAACAATGGCCCCTGGCAATTCCAGGCTTATATGAGCCTCAGAGGCAGAGAGACCAGAAGAAGAGAGGCATTCCTGAAATAAAATATCCCTCATTCCTGAAACCAGGATAACTGTCCTTGGCCTTATTTGGGTCACACGCCCACCTACAGTTAATCATAATGACTCAGTCACTCTTCAAAGGGGTGACTAGAATAAGCCCACCCAGGCCACAGGGATGCCAATATCAGAAAAGAGGAAAATAGGTGGTTGGCAAGAAGAAACAACAGGTGTCAACCACAGCCCCTTTAAAGTGTGCAGTGTTATCTCATGTAACCCTTACCCTGCGAAGTCTGGTTCATAATCATCTTGCCAGTTCCCACAGCTGCCGAGGGGCAGCACCCGCACTGGAATGTTGGTCTCCTGACTCAGACCATGGGCATTTTTAATCAAGGCTAAGCCTCGTGTTCTAGCCTTTAAGGCCATGTATTTTTGAGTCCTTTCTCTGTCCAACCTTATCTCTCACCACCTCTCTACTTGCTACACTCTGTTCAGTTTCACCCTGTGCTTCACTCAGCTGCTCCTGTACCCGTGATGCCTCCCACAGTTTTTCAACCAAATCAATAAGAGGCTAGATCTGGAAGGAAACCCATGGGTTTTCCTTCCCATGCCAACTCAGATCAGTGGGTAGCATCTACGTGAGACACTGTGTTAAAGTTGTATCCAGGCTTCACGGGTATCTTAGGTCTGGTTCATAGAAGCAGAGCCTGAGACAGGTACTCTTGTGCACATTATTTATAGAGGAAGTGCCCTCCAGAGAAACCTGTAAGAAAGTGAGAGATGCATGGCCGGGCGCAGTGGCTCAAGCCTGTAATCCCAGCACTTTGGGAGGCCGAGGCAGGTGGATCACGAGGTCAAGAGATCGAGACCATCCTGGTCAACATGGTGAAACCCTGTCTCTACCAAAAATACAAAAAATTAGCTGGGCATGGTGGCGCGTGCCTGTAATCCCAGCTACTCAGGAGGCTGAGGCAGGAGAATTGCCTGAACCCAGGAGGCGGAGGTTGCGGTGAGCCGAGATATCGCGCCATTGCACTCCAGCCTGGGTAACATGAGTGAAACTCCATCTCAAAAAAAAAAAAAGGAAAGTGAGAGATGCAGAAGATGCTAAACAAAGATATCATTTCAGCTGAAGCCTGGGCTCAGCCTGATCCCACGGAAAGTTCTGGAGTGTGAATGGCATGGCAGAGTTGTTCCACAGGGAAGCAGGACTTTTGTGTCTCTGTATCAGTCAGTCATTGGCCATGGGCTGACCCTGAGGAAAGGTGGGAGGTGAGTGTAACCTCCCAGATACCTCCTGGAAGGCAGACTCATGTTCCTGCTGAGGGATATGCAGCTGTGAGCCATTAACATCTCACACTCACAGCAGCTGGGATTTGGGAGAGCTGGCTGGGCAAAGAGGGTCTAGGCAGGACACCAGTGGCATCTGTGACAGTAGGTAAGAGTTTTGTAATTGATTAATAACAATAAAAGGCCAGGTGCAGAGACTCACTCCTGTAATCTCAGCACTTTGGGAGGCCAAGATGGGTGGATCACCTGAAGTCAGGAGTTCAAGACCAGCCTGGCCAACATGGTGAAATCCTATCGCTACTAAAAATATAAAACTTAGCCATGCATGGTGGCAGATGCCTACAACCCTAGGTACTCGTGAGGCTGAGGCAGGAGGGTTGCTTAAACCCGAGAAGCAGAGGTTGCAGTGAGCCGAGATCATGCCATTGCACTCCAGCCTGGACAACAGAGAAAGCCTCCATTCAAAGGAAGAAAAACCACAATAACAACAGTTATGGAGACTGTCCTTTGTCAAACACTTCACATGTGTTCTTTCATTTAATCCTGACAATAACCATATAGCTAAGTACTATTACTTCACAAGATTACAGGTAAGGAAACTGAGTGAGGCCCAGAGTCTCATCACTCAAGGTTACACGGTAGACAGGATTCACATGTACCCCAGAGCCGGGAAGTAGCACTGCCGCATGATGCCTGGTGTGAGCATGAGAGGCAGGAGGGGCCACACTGGTGGCAGAAACCTCCCATCTTGAGGGCGTTGAGAAAGCCTGCCTTATTTGGGAGTTCTCACCATCTAGAAGCCTCTGGCCCTTACATGTGTGCTCTGCGTCTTACCCGCTCATACTGGCCCGGCCACACCTACAGGATTGTGTCCACCTCCAGAAGCAGACTTCCATGCAAAAGGGAAACTGACCACCTGGAGGGCATTTCGGCTTGAGCAATCAGCCAGGGTGGTGAGAGATTTGGAAATCATAACATAGGAGGAATGAGCAAATCGACCGGGGATGTTGAACTTAGAAGGGCAATCTGAGAGGGGCCACCTGTAACCCCCTGTAAGGATTGTTGAGTTCACAAATTCAAACAGATGAGAGCAGAGAGCCAGAAAGGAGGGGTGACTTGTTCCAGGCCTAGTACCCAGTGGCTTTAACCCATAGCCTCTGGTTGGGTGGTGTGCTGGTAAATGTTTAGCAATCAGCTCTCTGGGCATACAAAGCCCTGGTTTGTAGCATTTGCCAGTTGCTGTTATGTCCATACTCCCACTGTGGCCAATTTCAAGCTCTCCATGTGTATTAGTCCATTTTCACACTGCTGATAAAGACATACCCGAGACTGGGCAATTTACAAAAGAAAGAGGTTTAATGGACTCACAATTCCATGAGGCTGGTGAGGCCTCACAATCATAGTGGAAGGCAAAGAGAAGAAAGACACATCTAACGTGGATGGCAGCTGGCAAAGAGAGAGCTTGTTCAGATAAACTCCAGTTTTTAAAACCATCAGATCTCATGAGACCCATTCACTATCATGAGAACAGCATAGGAAAGACCTCCATCCCCCATGATTCAGCCATCTCCCACCAGGTCCCTCCCACAACACTTGGGAATTATGACAGCTACAAGATGAGATTTGGGTGGGGACACAGAGCCAAACCATATCATTCCGCCCCTGGCCTCTCCCAAGTCTCATGTCCTCATGTTGCAAAACCAATCATGCCTTCCCAACAGTCCCCCAATGTCTCAACTTATTTCAGCATTAACTCAAAAGTTCACAGCCCAAAGTCTCATCTGAGAGAAAGCAAGTCCCTTCTACCTATGAGCCTGTAAAATCAAAAGCAAGTTAGTTACTACCTAGATACAATGGGGATACAGTCATTGGGTAAATACAGCCATTCCAAATGGGAGAAATTGGCCAAAATAAGGAAGCAATGGGGCCCATGCAAGTCTGAAATCCAGCAGAGCTGTCAAATCTTAAAGCTCCAAAATGATTTCCTTTGACTCCATGTCTCACATCCAAATCATGCTGATGCAAGAGATAGATTCCCATGGTCTTGGGCAGCTCCACTCCTGTGGCTTTGCAGGGTACAGTCTCCCTCCCAACTGCCTTCAAGGACTGGCATTGAGTGTCTGTGGCTTTTCCGGGTACATGGTGCAAACCATTGTCGGATCTACCATGCTGGGGTCTAGAGGACAGTGACCCTCTCCTCACAGCTCCACTCGGCAGTGTCCCAGTAGGGACCCTGTGTGGGGGCTCTGACCCCACACTTCCCTTCCACATTTCCCTAGCAGAACTTCTCTGCCCCTGCAGCAAACCCGCTTGGGCATCTAGGCATTTCCATAGATTCTCTGAAATCTAGGCAGAGGCTCCCAAACCTCAGTTCTTGCCTTCTGTTCACCTGCAGGCTCAACACCACGTGGACACTGCCAAGGCTTGGGGCTTCTACCCTCTGAAGTAGCAGCCTGAGGTGTACCTTAAACCCTTTTAGCCAGAATGGCTGGGACACAGTGCAGCAAGTCCCTAAACTGCACACAGCAGAGGTACCCTGGGTCCAGCCCACAAAACCATTTTTTCTTCCTAAACCTCTGGGCCTATGATGGGAGTGGCTTCCAGAAAGTTCTCTGACATGCCCTGGAGACATTTTCCCCATTGTCTTGGTATTACCATTTGACTCCTCATTACTTGTGCAAATTTCTGCAGCCAGCTTGAATATCTCCCCAGAAAATGGAATTTTGTTTTCTAGTGCATTGTCAGGCTGCAAGTTTTCCAAACTTTTATGCTCTCCTTTCCTTATAAAACTGGATGCCTTTAATGGCACCCAAGTCACCTCTTGAATGCTTTGCTACTTAGAAATTTCTTCTGCCAGATACCTTAAATCAACTCTCTCAAGTTCAAAGTTCCACAAATCTCTAGGGCAGGGGCAAAAAGCTGCCAGTCTCCTTGCTAAAACATAACAAGAGTCACCTTTACTCCAGTTCCCAACAAGTTCCTCATCTCCATCTGAGACCACCTCAGCCTGGATTTTGTTGTCCATATCACTGTGAGCATTTTTGTCAAAGACATTCTGCAAGCATCTAGGAAGTTCCAAATTTTCCCACATTTTCCCACAAGCCCTCTAAACTGTTCCAACCACTGCCTGTTGCCCATTTCCAAAGTCACTTCCACATTTTTGGGTACCTTTTCAGTAATGCCTCACTCTAACAGTACCAATTTACTCTATTAGTCTGCTTTAACATTACTGATAAAGACACACCTGAAACTGGGCAATTTACTAAAAACAGAGGTTTAATTGGACTCACAGTTCCATGTGGCTGGGGAGGACTCACAATCATGGCAGAAGGCAAGGAGGAGCAAGTCACATCTTACATGGACTGCAGCAAAGAGAGAGCTTGTGCAGAGAACCTCCCATTTTTAAAACCATCAGATCTCATGAGACCCATTTACTATCCTGAGAACAGCAAGGGAAAGACCTGTCCCCATGATTCATTCACATTCCACTGGGTCCTCCCACAACACATGGGAGTTATGAGAGGTACAAAGTGAGATTTGGGTGGGGACACAGACCAACCATATCACCATGTGACATCACTGAATGCAGAGTTGGGAGGGATGTGCACAATTGGCTCTTGTGAGTAGGCAGAAACAGGGTCCTGAACACCAGTGATTCCTACTCCAGAGCTCATTCTGTAGGACTTGCAATTTCCCAACACTAAACCCATGAGACTCCCACAAAACGAGCATTCTAGGTTTGCACAAGCTCAAACAGCAGACAATTGTGAATCCCGGTCTCAGAGCACAGCTTGGTGTGTTTGCTTATTAAAGGTCCCCAAAGTCCTACCATAAATAAACCTGTGTAACTTCAACAAGCTCAGCATTCCCAAAGCCTGTTTGTCTGCCCAACCACTTCATCACATGCCTCTGAGGACTAGTATCCCCCTGAACTAGTATTCAATGGAAAACCCTTTGGAAAACGGCAAACAGAACAATGTCTTCATATAAACAAAGGGCCGTTGCTGAGAAAGAGGTTCACCTTGCTGTTCCATTTGCTTCACAGGGTGGAAACAGAACCAGTGAGTTGAAATTAGAAAGAGACAGAATCAAATTGGTAAGAGGAAGTTTTTTCAAATAGTAAGAACCATCCATCATTAACACAGGTTAGATGTTGAAGGAAAGAAGTCCTCATTGCAATAGAGGGTGAATGTCTCTATGGCAAAGGACATCGAGAAGGTGCTTCTTGCAGCAGAAAGGCAGCTAAAGAAGATTCCCTACAACGACTCTGTTAGGTACTAGGATTCTAGTCACTTGAAGTGCATAGGCCCTCTCTGGGGCCTCACAACAGGGCCTGTCAGATGGTCGCCTCTATGTGGAAATAGATACTCCAACTCTATTCATGTGCATGATATAATTTTAGAAGGGCGAGGATGTCGTCACTTCCCAAAATATACTTCTTGACGGTCTTGTTTCTGCATTAATTCACCATTAAAACTTTTCTTCTTTAGCTTAATACTTTATTCCATGTTCAAATGTACATTCTCATGGGAAAGAGTGGTTCAATAGAAGCTAGTGCTGGCCCATCGTATCTCTGTGGTGTAGTAAGGTTCTCCGTTCCTTCAAGAGCAGGTCTGGCCTGGAAAGGGAGAGCTGGAGGGGAGGGGGTTGGGGCAGGGGTATTGGGTGTCTGGGGTGGGGGCTAGAGAGCAGGAGAGACTACAAGCCAGGAGGGAGTGGGAGTGCCAAAGCCAGTCTTGGCTGCCTTCATGAATGTGTTTGGGGCTGGGCCTGTCCTAGAGATATCCCAAAACTATTTTAAGAGACAGTAAATTTAGCTGGTGGCTGGTTTGCAAATCATCCAGATATGTTGGTATTTCTGATGAGACAATCTGCCTCGAGAGGAGACATTTAAAGCCTTTACAACCAAAAGGGATGTGCCTTTTTGAACACAGCCATGGAAAAAGCACAACCACAGCCGCCTATTTTGTTGGCCAAACCCGGCAGTGGGTAAAGTGTGCATGACGAAGGTAGTTGCATTTGTACAGAGCCTCTCAGGTGAAAACATGCTTCCAGAGCTACCATCTGACAGAATGGTCACAACAGCCTGAAAAAGCAAGAAGACCCATTTTGTAGATGAGTAGACTGAGGTGCTTACCTACGGTTACCTGGGGAGCAGATGGCAGAGTGTAGACTTCAGCCCAAGATTTTCAGATTTCAAGCCTCATCGTAATTAATTTTTAAAAAATTAATTTGCATTTTAACAGAGTAATAAAGTATTATCTAAACAGTCAAATAGCTGCACGAGGCTTTTAGTGAAGTGTCAGTCTCCTGCCTCATGCCCTCCTCAAAAAATTGAGTGCCTCCTGATTTCCCAAAATCTAAAGGCACTCAATTTATATTTTTAGCTATATCTTTTTATATTTATCTTCATATTTATAAGTAATATGTTTACACTTTTGATTTCTGATTTTTTTTAAAAAAATGAAATGTAACCTGAAACCTTCCTTCTATGGAACACGTGAACTGGATTTTTATACTCCATTCACACAGAGACACACACACACTCATACACACACACACACACTCTCTCTCTCTCTCTCTCTCTCTCTCTCTCTCTCTCACACACACACACACACTTCCCCCTTCTCTTCTGCACATGGCAATACAATTGCATCACAATTTTTGTTTCTGATATGGTAATTCTAATTTCCAGAATCTCATTGATTTCTCCTTTTCTATAGCATTCTGTTTTTGTTGCATGGGGGGGTATGTCTTTGCTTATCTCTCTGAGATTTCACTTCCTAATTCGAAGTTCCATTTCCTCCCTACAGTCTTTGTCTTTCTCCTGAGTTTATTTTCCACTGGTTTGCATTGGGATCTATCTTTCAAGTTAGAGATTGTCCTGAAATATCTGATAATCTTTGTCTTTATATTCATATTTACTCATAAGATGCAAAAAGGTGTTTAGAAACTCTGAGTGTCTGGGTGGGTGGTTTCACTATGGGATGTCCACAGGAAGTTCACTGCGGGGTTTGCGCATGGAGTAAAGGATGTGGGATTGGGCAGAGGGAGGGGAGGAACTACAGGCACAACAGACTCAGCCAATCCTATGCGGATTTCTAGAGCTGGAAGAGTCCTGCAGAATCTCCTTGCCCTATGGCAATAAGGCTGGGACTTTACATGCCCTTACTGATCAGTCACTGGAAGTGGGCTCCCTCCAGAGAGAGGAGCGACTTTGGCAAGAAGATTCCCTTTAGCTAAGAGCAATTCCTGCAGAGAGACTTGAGCTGAGAGCCACCAACACTCCCATCACTGGAGAAATGAGTGCCTCGATCCTGAAGGGACAATGTGGGCAACACACCACAGCAAACACCCAGGGTACCCTAGCACTACTCCAGTAACCTTCCTTCACATAACCTTTTATGATTCCGGTTGGTCTCTTAGCTAGGGAAACACACTGGAGGAAGATTAGTGTGAAGAATAGTTCCCCATCCCTGCCTCCAGCACTGAAGCTGGTCTCTATGCTGCAATGATACCCCTCATCTTTTTTTTGTTTTTTTTTTTCTATTCTCTATTCTAGATGAGCACTGCTGCTGGACCAGGTGAGTAACTTGGTGGAGTGATCTAGACCCTATTTCCTGAAGGACCTGAACCCACGTCTCATGCCCTTCTCAAACTGTGAATGCTGCACTTGTCCATAATCAGTCAAAGTGTGCAATAGAGTACCAAGAGACTACCCAGTGTATCACTTGAATGACAACTGTATCCTTCCCTGCCTTGATTTTATAAAAGTAGACCTACCGTCTTCTGAGTCAACCACTCCTGCCAGGATGGTGACTCTTTTTTTTTTTTTTTTTTTTTTTTCGCCTACTAGTCCCATAGCATAAAGAGCCCAAAGTGGCCAGGCAGTAGGCATAGATTAAAGGTTAATGGAATACTTGCTGGAAACCAGGATCTTGAGACCCACTGGGCCTTAAGTCATAGGGAAACCTTCCATATGGGTCTCTAGGAGAGAAAATAAACAGGTCATCTGCTATGACCACTCCTTGGTTCTCAGAATCTTCAATTCCACCTACTGGGGACACAGTGACTGCTCAGAAGGAGACCATATATGTCTTTTGTCTTGGGTCACTTCTCTGTCCCAAGTAGATGGCCAAATGCATAGCCTAAAGTTCTGCCCACTAGGAGGATTTGCCCTTACAGCTGAATTTTAATTAGGCTATAGTGCAACAGGTGTTGTGCTTCTTCCTTAGTGATGAGAGATGCAAGATGCACTATCTAGTCCTTTACATTGAAGAAAATGTCCCAGATCACTGAAGCACTAAAATCTGCTGTGGCAGTACTCTGAATCTCGGTAAGCTTTATCCCCCAACCTCTGGAGTACATGCATTACCAAAGTCTCCAAAATTCTTGCTTACCCAGTCTGATTAACATCATGTCATCAAAAGGTGACCCAAGGTAAGGTTCTATGGACTGTCCAGAGGTCTAGGTCCCTTTAGACTCAATTGTGACAGAGGGTGGGCTGCTCTGGGGAAAAATCATAAATGTGTGCTGTAATCCATCCAAAATGAGTGTAAAATATTTCTGATTCTCCCTCTTGATAGGACTAGAAAAAGAATTCACCAAATCACTGGCTATATGTTATGTGCCTGAGGCAATATTAATCTGTTCCGACTAAAATTACATCTGGCACAGCAGCTTTAATTGGAGTTATTTACCTGTTTGAATTTAAATATAGTCCACCAAGAACAGCCTGGTTTATGTGAGGGGTTAAATCGTTTAATTAAAATGGGATATGATGGAGCAAGATGGAGGAATAGGAGGTTCTAGTCCTCAAATTTCCACAAAAACACCAATTTTAACAACCACCCATGGGCAAGAATACCTTTATGGGAGTCCAGGAGTTCAGCTTAGAGGTTTCTGCACCTTAATGGAGCAAAATATTCAAGAATAATTTCACTGAAGAAGGTAAGAACAGTTTCACTTAATGAAACTGTTCACTTCTCCCCAAAGTGTCACAGCTCTGTGCCAAGAGAAATTACCTCAGCCCATGATTTCTCCAACTGGGGAAAGTGAGAGCAAAGTGAGCAACCAGTTTCCTCAGAATTATGAAACCCTATCCAGTAGACCCACTTCTGTCTTGCCTTTCCCAGAACATAGAGGAGACTGGCACAGCTAAACCATCTAGGGACAACTAAGAGCAGGGAAAAAGGGAGGGAGCTTGTGACCGTAGGTGCCCAAATCCCAACAACTGGCCTCAGATCCTACTGGCTGGCATGTGAATTCTATCAGGAGCCTTGTCCATGAAACCCACATGGCACCTCACCTGCAGACATTCTAACTAGCTTAATATGCTCCCAGCACTCAATGTCCCACCTCCCTCATGGCAGGCATCCTGCACTATCACACAGGTACCACAAACAAGGTTCTACAGATGGCACATGCCTCCATAGAAACCATACAGATATCAGCAGTCAGATTGACTCTGCTGGATTGGAAGAAGGTGCACAAACTTAAAGGCTTCATGACACTGTCCTAGGGAAAATAAACAGGAGGCTCTCGCCACCTGGCCTGGCTTTGTGGAATCAAGAGAAGGCACACAATACTAATACTTCTCCCACAGGAGGGAACAAAAAGAGTGAAGTAGGCACTTCCATAGAGAAGGTTTAAGGGGTCCCCAGAATCTCTAATCAGGCTGACTAGTGAAGGTTTTTCTCTCCCAAAGACAGTCAGTAAAGAATACAGGAGATGGCCATTTTCTCAAGTGCAGAGACAGCAACACAAGACTTCAAGAAACATGAAAACTCAAGAGGAAAGGACACTACTAAAGGAACAAAATAAAGTACCAGTGGCTGACACCAAAGAAATGGAAATCTATGCATTTTCTGACAAAAAGTTCAAAATAGTTGTCTTAAAGAAGCTCAGTGATCTGCAATAGAACACAGATATACAGTTAAATGAAATCAGAAAAATAGTACATGAAGAAAATGGGAAGTTCAACAAAGAGACAGAAAGAGTTAAAAAAAAAAAAAACAGAAAGAACCACAGACCCTGGAGCTGAAGAATATATTGACTAAACTGAAAATTCAGTTAAGAGCTTCAACAGCAGACTCCATCAAACAGAAAAAAAGAACCAGTGACCTTGAAGACAGAAAATATTTGAAATCGTCCAGTCAGCAAAACAAACAAACAAATAAAAATAATGAAAAAAGAGTGAAGAAAGCATATAAGACTTATGGGACACCATCAAGCAAACCAATTGTAAGACTCCCAGAAGGAGCAGAAAAAGAAAAAAAGTTAGAAAGCTTATTTAAAAAAATAATGGCAGAAAGCCTTATATCTAAACAGAAAAGTAAACATCAAGATCCATAAATCCCAAAGAACTTCAAGTACATTGAACATGAAGAATTATTCACCAAAATGCATTCTAATCATGTTGTCAAAAGTCAATGACAGAGATATTTGAAAGCAGCAACAGAAAAACAATTCATCACATACCAGGGAATCTTGATAACACTATCAGTAGATTTCTCAGCAGAAACCTCAGAGGTCAGGAAAAAATGGGATGACATATTCAAGGTGCTGAGAGAGAGAAAAAAAAGAAACTGCCAACAAAGAACACTATACTTGGCAAATATGTCCTTTTGAAATAAAGGCAAGATAAGGACTTTCCCATAAAACAAAAGCTGAAGGAGTTCACCACTACCTCCTTACAGGAAATGCTAAAGGGAGTTCTCCCAATTAAGACAAGTGTATGCTAATAAGTGACATAAAAACATATGAAAGTTTAAAACTCCCTTACAAAGATGAAGATATGGTGTAACCCAGAATACTCTAATACTGTAATGGCGATACATAAATCATTTTTAACTCTAGTCTAAAAGTTAAAAAACAAAAGTATTAATAACTGTAGCTACCATTATTTGTTAATGGATAGACATATAAAAAATGTAAATTGTGACATTAGTAGCACAAAATGTGTTGTGTGGAGGGCAAAAGGGTAGAGTTTTCATGTAATCAAAATTAAGTTAGTATCATCTTAAAATACACTATTGTAAATATGTTTTAGTAAGCCTAAAATAACAAAGATAGTTTTGTAGATATACGAAACATTAATACAAAGATAAATTTTGTAGATATATAATAACTTGTAATAATCAAGATAAATTTGTAGATATACAAAACATTTTTAAAAAATCAAAGAATACCACTACAAAAAAATCATCAAATCACAAAGGAAGATAAAAGGAAGAAGAAAAGAAAAAAGGAACTACAGAACAGAGACATTTGACAAAATGACGACAGTAAACCTTTACCTAGCAAGAATTACTAGGTAAATTGTAATATATTGATTTCTCCAATCCAATGACATGTAATGGCTGAATGGGTTTTATATAAAAAAGCTCCAACTAGATTCACCTACAAGAGACTCTCTTTAGCTTTAAGGACACACGTAAGCTGAAAGTGAAGAGATGGGAAAAGATAGTCAATGCAGATGGTAACCAAAAGGGAGCAGAAGTGGCTATATTTAAAAATATGGACTTTAAGGAAAAAACTGTCATAAGATGCAAAGAATGTCATTACAATTTGATGACATACTCAATTCATCAAGAGTATAAAACAATTATAATATATGTGGATCTGATGTTGGAGCACCTAAAGATACCAAGCAAATATTAACAGAACTGAAGGGAAATATAAATAGCAATATAAATAATAGTAGGAGACTTCAAATCCCACTTTCAATAATGATAGATTATCCAGACAGAAAATCAAGGACACAAAGTGTCAACAGAGTTGAGCAACAGTATACACCAAAGGAACCTAGAAGACATACATAGACCACTTCATCTAACGGCGGCAGAATACACATTCTTCTGAAACACACATGAAACATTTTCCAGGACAGATAATATCTTAGGCCACAAAATAAATTTTAACAGATTTAAAAAGATTAAAAACCTATCAGATATCATTCCTAATCACAGTTATGGAACTGGAAATCAGTAACAGGAAGAAAATTGAGAAACTCACAACTATGTCAAAATTAGGCAACAACCCTTTGAACACACAATGGGTCAAAGAAAAAATCAAAAGAAAAATTAAAAAATGATTTTGAGATAAATGAAAATTGAAACGCAACATACCAAAATTTATAAAATGCAGCAATTCAAAGAGAAAAGTTTATAAACTCTTAAATAAAGAAAAAAAGAAAGCGCTCATATAAACAACCTAACTTTATATTTCAAGGAACCATAAAAGAAGAGAATAAACTAAGCCTGCCATTAAAACAAGAAAGAAAATAATAAAGGTTAGAGCAGAAATAAAATACAGATTAGCAAAACAACAGAAAAGATCAACAAAATTAAGAGTTTGTTTTTTGAAAAAATAAACAAAAATCAATAAACTAGGCTAAGGAAAGAAACAAAAAACTCAAATAAAAATGAAAGAGAAAACATGGCAACTGATACCACAGCAATACAAAGGATCATTAAGAGACGACTATGAACAATTATACACCAACAAATTGGTTAACCCAGAAGTAATGGATGCATTTCTAGAAACACACAACCCACCAAGACTGAGCCATGAAGAAACAGAAGATCTGAACAAACCAGTAATGAGTAGGGGATTAAATGAGTAATCAAAAATCTCCCAACAAAGAATAGACCAGGACCAGGTGGCTTCACTGGTGAATTCTACCAAACATGTAAAAAAGAATTACCACCAATTTTTCTCAAACTCTTCCCAAAAAATTGAATGGGATAAAACAATTCTAAACTCATCTCATAAAGTCAGAATTACCCTGATGCCAAAGCCAGGAAAGAATATTACAAGAAATGAAAATAATAAGTCAATATTTCTGATTAATGTGTATGTAAAAATCCTCAACAAAATACTTCCAAACTGAATTCAACAGCATATTAAAAGGATCATACACTATGATCAAATAGGATTTATCTCTGGGATGCAAGAATGCTTCAACATGTGTAAATCAATAAATACCATACATCACATTAATAGAGTTAAGAATAAAAACCATATGATCATCTCAATAGAATCTCATAGGCTCTCCTCCCTGAAAAGTTCTTCCTTTTCTCTATTGTCTCCAGCCTTAAGCAGATTACCAAAGTTCCTACCTTCCAGCACTACCATCATCCAGACTAGTCAGCCCCAAAATCATTGTTTCTCAAAGAGAAGTACGGTATATCCTGGGATGTGTACCATTGTTTCAGAGGGAAACAAAACCACAAGATACATATGGGGCATTATCTTAGGTGTCAATGCCTGGCCGATTAGAATAAATAGAATTTTATATAATGTTTCACCCAACAAATACATATTGTGTCCCAGAGCTTCATCAGTAGGACATAGATTCTCACATTCAAAGATGAAACTTTGGGCTGAGCACAGTAGCTCACACCTGTAATTCCAGCACTTTGGGAGGCCGAGGCAGGTGGATTACCTGAGGTCAGGAGTTTGAGACCGGGCTGGCCAACATGGTGACATCCCATCTGTACTAAAAATTAAAAAAAAAATTAGCCCAGTATGGTGGTAGGTGCCTGTGATCCCAGCTGCTTGGGAGGCTGAGGCAAGAGAATCTCTTCAACCTGGGAGGCGGGGTTGTAGGGAGTCGAGGTTGTGCCACTGCATTCCAGCCTGGGCAACAAGAGCAAATCTCTGTCTAAAACACAAACAAAAACAAAGATGGAACTTTGAATACCTTTTCCCGTGGTGGAGCAATCACACATGGTAGGTAGGATCTCCTTATTCACTGATTCAGCAAGGATTCACTGCATGCCTTGTGTATGCCAAGCACTGCAATAGACTAGGGCTAAATAGGAAACAAGACTGTTGGGGTCCCTGCCCTCATGGCACTTCCATTCTAGTGGATATAAGTAGTGACTACTTTGGAAAGAGAATTACCCACCTGGCTGCATAAATGCTCCTCTGAATGAGTAAAATAAAACCAGATAAAACTAACTTTACCAAAATAGTGTCTCCTTATTAGTAATCACATCATCTCTTGTAAAAGGAAAGAAAAGCTGAGACATTCTAAAAGGCCATTAAGAGGCCAAAACCAAGAAACGTAACCCTGTAGACTAGCGATTCAAAATGAGCTTAGGAAATATAACATTGGGACTCTTCAGGGAAATGGTTAAGTCAGAGCCAAAGGCATTGGCACTAAATGAAGAGGAAGCTGAGCTAATGAGAAGGGAGCAGAGAGTGGAAGAGGCAAGGGAAGGAAGGTGACTAGAAATCCAGTGCTGGACTCAGAGAAGGGAGGCGGAGGTGAGAGCTGGCAGACAGCATTGTCGGTATGCAAAGCACAGCAGCCTCCTGCCAGGGGCTGGGGCAGCAGCAGCAGAGAGGGAGCCAGGAGTTCAGAGGGAAAGCAGGACCTGCAGGATGCCCCTGAGATCAGAAGACTGCACCCCAGGTAGCCAGGGACAGAGCCAACCTGATATTAGGGTGTTGCCGGGTTCTGTGGCAAAGTTGGTAGAGTTTCCTTCACTTTCTCCATCTGTGTCCTTGCTCCCTCCTCTCTGTCCACCTGGCACTGCCATCTTGGTCCACGTGCCAGTTTGGGGAGTGGGAGGCAGCTGAAGCTGATTGCTGAGAGTAGGGAGCAAGGATTTATTCCTAATGCCATGGAGAGAGAAGCAGAGAAGACACTGGGCCATGGGACAGAAATGAGATGGGGTGAACATCTTGCAGGATCTCCAGACTCACGCAGAACAAACAGCGACCCACTGCTGCTCACAGTAAGGCAGGCCCAAGACTCTGCCTCTTCCGGGTTCACAAGTAGTTATTAAGAGTTCTAGGTTGGGTCACAGGATGGCTCAGCAAGACCCAGTATGTCTTCCAACGATTTCAGCCATTGCCTAGTGCATGCCTGCTCTGTGCCTATAGCCCAGTCCGGGCAAGGAAGAATACCAAGTGTTCACAAACCAGCCAGGGCCACAGCCAGACAACTGCCCTGCTGGGTGACAGTAGATCCCCTCTCCTGGCTGCTTTTGATGCACCACAGACAAAGCCCCTCTGGGGGCCCCTTGGAGCCCCTCCAACCATCTCACACAGAGGGCCTCAGGGATCTGAGCCAGGACTCCCAAGCCCCCCAGCCTCCCCCAAAGCAGGTGCTCCCCGATGCGACAAGGACGGCGATGATGCGGGTGGGAGCACATGAGTTATGGTGTGCCAGTGCCTCACAAACAAGTTTGGTGCCCGCCTGTCTTCATGAATCACGGCGGAGCCTAATCCTTCATTAGAACATTCAGCAGTAATTGCTGGCGAAATGCCACTTGCCTTTTTCTCATTTTAACAAAACATTTATGCATGAAAGATTTAATGCCAGGTATCAAGCATATCATTGTAAATTTACCACTAATTAAGCCTAATTAAAATAATTAAATGGCTGTGGAGTCACCATGTGAATTAAAATCACTTCTCCTCCATACCAGGCTGTTTCTCACTAGCCAGGCCCCTGGTATGGAAGACAAATACATCTCTCTCCCTCTCTTGATTTTTTCCTGTCTCCCTGCTCAGCTTCACGCGGGGTATTTGCATGGCCAAGGAGATTTGATAATTAAGATAATGCTGTGATTTGACGGTGCGGTTTTTCAATTTCGGGACCCCAGGAGATTTTCCTTTATCTCGGTGAAGTATAGACAATTTGACAAATCTGTTGCTCGGAGCAGTCGCTGGCGTTTGCATATTCATTACTCATTGGATTTTTAATCAAAGTAGCTGATGGACCCCTTGCACCACAAATAACTTGGTCATGAATAATTTATCCGCGCTCACTGGCTGGGCCGCGCAGCCGCCCGTCGCCCCGGGGCCCCTGATTGGCTCGCCAGGGCTGGCCTGCCCCGCGCAGCACATGGCCACTCCAGATGTTTGGGTATACATATGTGCTCAGCTCATCAAACTCGGCAACCGCCCGCACCCGAGGGCCTCGGCCGTCCCCAGATAGGCCATCTGGAGTTGGAGGGAAAACAAACCTCGGCGAATTGTGGGATGCGTGGTTATCTTCAGTGGCACCGGGAGGTGGCCACGGAGGGGCGCGCAGGGGGAGCGGGAATGCCGCGGAAACCCAGCCTCGAGGCCCACCCACATCTGGGGGCTGCAGGGAAGCTTGCTGGGTCCAAAGCTACAGGCAGGGCCGCCATGGGGACATTGTCTGGCCCTTTTCAGATGATGCGGGTAGCCTGCAGCTGCCTCTCCTGCTTCTACAGCCCCTGTGGGTACAAGCCCCCACCCCAAGCCAGGCACACACACACCTGCCGCCTAGGCCCTCTCCTGCCTAGGAGCCCAGGCCGCTGTGCTGCTCCCCGGCTCGCTGACTTTGCACGTGCTGCCCCTTTATGTACCATGTCCCTCCTCCTCTGTGCTACTCCAGCGGGGCGGGTTTAGAATATTCCTGGGGAGGCCTTGTCCCCTCATCATATCAAACCCATTCAGTTTACCCGCATGCCACATTAAATATATTTTATACGTAAGTGTGGAGGAGTTGAGTGGAGATGCAGTTGACTGGTTGACATAATAGCACATTTTGTAGGCATTTAATGGACCACTTACTCATTTTGATTTTGCCTTGTCTTTTCCTATGGAGCCCGTGGCGCTGGGCTCCCCAGGCCTCAGGCGTTTATGCAGTCTCCTGACAAGGCCGTCTGCCAGGCATTGGCCACCATGCCCTGTGGTCTCAAGGCCGTGATCCGCACGTTAGTCCTTGCCACTTCTGTAAGGTCCAGCATGTGGTACCTCAGCTAGAGAGTGTTCCTCCGTGACCCCCATGGCCTGCGGCTGACAGGTGCCTCCCTGGTGCTTCTGGAACACCCCCATCTCCATTCCAGCCTCGTCACCCATATGGTGATTGCTAGTTGGCACAATTTCCTCTCCACTAGACAGTGAGCTTGGGAAGGCAGGACGGTGCCCTGCTCATCTCTGTCCCTCCCAGCTTGCTCAGTGCCTAGCACATAGCATGTGCACAATAAATGTTTGATGAATAAATGAACTTTGGACTTCATGTTTCAAAGAGCAAGAACAATGACCCTGAAAAGAAAATTCAGGCAGAGCAGCAATCTGAAAGGGTGTGTGGGAGGCAGCCAGGGACAATCCTTCTGGCCTGGCCCCAGAGCTTTTGTGCAAGGTGGGGAGGAGGGTACTTCCTCTGCCCCTCCAGCTCCTCCCTTGATTCACTTCTCAGCTGACAGCTCTTGGGTGATGATGGAGGGAGGGTCCCTTGGGTCCCAGATCTGCTGCATCACACAGGCTTCTCCCCCACCCTGAGGACTCTGAGATCAAAGGAACAGATCCTGCCTGGGAGACTGTTCTAACGAAGGTGGACATCACACACACACCCCTCTTAAAGTCGGGGTGTTGGTAATCACATGCACTGCAGCAGGTGAGGTGCCCTCACTGTAATTACTTCTCCCACAATCCAGCTCCGCACCCCCCAGCCTGCTGGTGAGGAGCTGGGAGAAGACTGCAGGCTAATTATCAGACAGGCAGGAAAACCGGCAGGCTGTGCTCTCCTGTGGCAATTAAAGTGAAAATATTTCATGATTTTTTTTCTGTTTTTTTAAGGTGGGAGGAAAGGTGTGATTGTAGAGTGTGTGTGTGTGTGTGTGTGTGTGCGCGCTGTGGGAATGGAGGGAGGGAAGAAACAGAAACAGCCTGAGTCATAAGCAGATGCTTCCTGGAGCCTGTCGAGGTTGGTAATGACCCCCTCCCGCCCCGAGTGGCTGCTGTCTGGGGCCACCTGAGAGGAGGCTGCTGACAGCACACATGTGCCCGCCTCATTTGCAGGCTGGAATTCCCCACTGAAGCCAATTCGAGTTTCCTGTCATTGCAGAGAGCTGAGGTGGCACAAGTCTTGGGGTGGGTAGGTGCACTGCAGATAGGGCGGGCCACCCTTGGGCAGGCCTGGGATCCCAGGGACCTCAAAGCCCCTCAGCTAGAGACACCAGCCAGGGTTCCAGAGGGACACAGACAGTAGCTGCCAGAAATAGAGGCACAGCAGAGGCAGGAAGCAAGGGGAGAGAATGACATTTAGAACAGCAAAGTGTTTTCCCTCGGAGGGCCTGGAGACACCAGGGTCCTTAAAGGGAGCACGTGCTCATACCAGAACCTTTCTCACTCCACCTTTGCCTCCCCCTAGGAGCCCCCACACACCAGACAATGCGTATTAGACCAGACATGTCAGTGCCCGTCAGGGACCCAGACTGTGGCTTGACCAAGGGCCTTTGCTGATCAAATGTTAAGAGGGCCAGGGGAAGGAGGCTTGAGAACTCCTGCCTCAGATGCCGTTAGTGTCCAGACTGGGCTGACATCAGGATGGACGAGGCCGGCAGTCAGACTCCCCCTCCGGAATTTGCATGAAGGCACATTGGAGACTGTACCAGGTGAGGCCTAAAGAAAGACATGAAGACCCAGAGAAAGGAGCAGTCACATTACTGGTGGAGCTTGGAGCAAGAATGTGCCAATTCTGGTTCTAAGGGTGGAGACAAAATTAGCTAGTCCCTGGAGACAGTTGGGCTGCTGGAGATGGTTATTCCTGGGAGCCATAAGATAGCCGTCTCTGTCCTGCCATGATACATATGGGCACCCTTTAGGGCAACTCTGGTCCTTGCTCTCTAAAGCCTGAAGCCCTCGCTGCTTAATGCCACCCCCTAGGGGTCCTCTCATCCCATGGGCTCTAGTCCCGGAAGATCTCCTTCCCCACTGACTGCCAGGATCACACACACTGGAGCACCAGGGCACAGCAGCAGTCCAAGTGCACACAGCAGCAGTACAATTATGCACCTTGCTCGGAGTTCCCCAGCCAGCCACCTGCAGCCATAACCAACCTTGGGATACATTTCAGATACTGGAATTGCTACTCTGATTTGTTTGTGTTGTAGTCAGAGCAGTCACTTGTATTCCCAATTCCTTGACAACTAACTTTATTTTCCTTGTCTTTGTGTTCCGTTGTCACATGTACACAGTCTATGTTTAATAGCAGTATTCTAATTTTCAACTACAAATACAAGTAGCGTTTTTATGTGTGTTTCCAATTCAACAAACATGTATTGAACACCTGTAGGATGAAGGGTGTGATACTGGATACTAAGGACATGGAGATGATGACAATAAGAGCAGTGACCTTTACTGAGCGTTACTCATTCAATTCTCCTGAGACCATGTAGATTGTACTGTTATAATGCCAATTTTGACCACTTTGCAAGTGAGGAAACTGAGGTTACATTCAAGTAAGTAGAAAAGCCAGGATTTGAACCTTGAAAGACTGACTCCAGAATGCATGCTTGTAAGCACTATTAGAAATTGAAAATAAAAAGCTTGTAAAGAGCTTGCTGTCCAGTAACGGAAAGACACTCATAAACAGATCATTTAAGTTCTTTTGTTAATGATAGGAAAATCGTATGTACCCTAGACTTAAAAGCTGGAGCTTTCTATCATGTTTATTTCCACAAATACAACTCTGATTTTTCATAACAAACTTATCATAGATGATAAATGTAATAACCTAGACTGCTAAGTGTAAAAGTGCGTCTCTCGTGAGGTCTTCATTTCTCTTATGATGAGATCCAGCTTATGTGGTAGGAGTGGTAGGAAGTAAAACACAAAAGCTCAGGGTTGCTGGTGTGTGTTGTCCACACAGAAGATGGGAATCAGTTCTCGTCTATCTCATACTGTTTTGTCTCATATTCCCAGGGAAACTGTTAGCTCCTTGAAGGCAGAGTCTGTGGCTTTTCATTCGTTAATTCATTTATCCACCAAAGAAGAAAAAAAGATTACACGGAACACCTATTAGGTGCCAGGCGTCCGCTGGTGTCAGAGGGCGAAGTACAGACAATTTGGCAAGGTTTAATGTCTTGTATTCTGAGTGCCTTGTATTCTGCAGAAGAGACATGGGCAAAGAGATAAAGGGTCACAGCATAGCCAGGGCTCTCCCAGGGGTGAGAAAATGCCCCAAAACCCAGGGTGGGAATGACCACCTTTGCCCGGGAGGTGGCTATAACCTGTACCATACAGCAGGGAATCAGTTACTATAAAGATAAAAAGGAGAGAAGAACAATAAAGAGTGACCAACCATCAGATGACAAGGGCAGCCGCAGTCCTTACCTGCCATTCAGCAGTTTTGTTGTCACAACTAGATATGCACACACTTCTCTGTACGCTAGATCCTCACACAGTCTTCCCTGCTCTCTCTGAGCCACACTTTTGACCCCTTTCTCCCTCCTTTATTCTATCTCTCATTGGCCCTTTCTCTCCCTAGCTTTTTCTCCTCTCTTCTTCATCTTATCATCTCTTTCCTCTAATGATCCCCTTTGTGTGCATCCTTCCCTTTCCTTTCTTAACTGTGGTAAGCTGGACGTGATAGGAAACTGAGATCCTGAAAAGAATCAGGAGCCCGGAAGACTGAGCCATGATCCTAGCCTGGTTCTATTAGGGTTCCATCTTTCCCTCTTCCAGGTTCCACCACCTCCTCCTGGAAGTTTGTTCACATTAGTCAGGAAAGTGCCTGCATAGTTCACATGTGAGTGAGTTGTCATCTTCAATACTGGCCTTGCATTCCACCCTCTTTCATTGGCCAAAACTTCATATGGCTAAGAATATCCACTTGTGTGTTCATGTATCCCTCTATTCGTTCACTCAGTAAACAGGACATTCTGAATCCCTGTGCTGATTTCCAGGGAGGTTGAAATGAACGCAGTCCACTCATGTCACATAAACAGGTAAATGCACAATGACAAAATGATATAATATGAACAGGGTTGAAAGGGTCTGTGGAAAAAGAGCCTATGAAAAGAGACCAAAGAGCAAACAGTTAAGTAGAATAAGAATCAAGAAGGAACCGTGTCCTAGGAACCAAGAAAAGCAATGTTTCGGAACAGAGGAGGTGCCAACAGGGTCAAACGCAGCTGAGTGGCCCAAGAGAAGGAGAATGGAAAAGTTTCCTGTGGATCTGACTGCAGGAAGTTGTTGGTTACTGTGGTGTCACAATCTCAGCGGGAGGAAAGCTAGGTTGTGATGTGGACCAAGGAGGGGGTGTAGACGGCAGAAGTGGAGAGCTTCATGTGCACATAGCTCTACCGAAATGTTGCTATCAAGGAAAGGGAAAAACAGCGCAGTAGCTGGAAAGGGTCGTGGAGATGGATGGAAGAGATCTGAGCATCATGGCAGATCTCACTGCCTCCACTGACAGGATGAAGAGAAAGCTCACGCATTTCCCTGTATCCTTCGCTTCAAAGGGTGCCAGATCCTTCACCAACGCCTGTTATGAGGACAGTAGGCAGACAGACTTCTGCCTACTGGATTTGTCCCTAAATTTGCTGGGAAAGCTGGGGCCAGTTGACTCCCCCAGCTGCTAGATCCAATGAGCATATGTCACGGTTGGTTCCAAAGGGCACCGGATCTAGAAACAAGCAGGCTGGGGAGTTGGCACCGCTTCCACATCCAGGGTAGGCTCTGACACATGTCAGCTAATGGGTAACCATTCTGAAGGAGTGGGCTTTGCACAGAGTTTCCTCCCTAGACCCCATACATTTGGCTAGTTGATTCATTCCGTGTACAGGCCTGAAGATCATCATGTGGGAACTTCCCTTCTGGGTTTCAGTCTCACCATGGCTCCCTAAGAATTAGACAAACGATCCCTGGAGCCAGCAGATGCATAGTTCCGCCCCTTTAAGCCACAGAACTGATAAATGATTGGTGGAGTCCATGAAAGCAAGGAGCTATGGGAAGGCCATAGAACAGGGGCCTGGGAATGGACTCCAGCATGGGTTTAGGAATGTGCTCACATGGATGTGGGTGGTTAACGTGGAACGCCAAAGCCACAGAATAGAAATTCATCAGGTTGGCCAAGCGCAGTGGCTCATGCCTGTAATCCCAGCACTTTGGGAGGCCAAGGCGGGCGGATCACAAGATCAGGAGTTCAAGACCAGCCCGACCAACATGGTGAAACCCCATCTCTACTAAAAATACAGAAGTTAGCCAGTGTAGGGGTGCGCACCTGTAATCCCAGCTACTCAGGAAGCTGAAGTGGGACAATTGATTGAACCTGGTAGGCAGAGGTTGCAGTGAGCTAAGAGCTGAGATCATGCCACTGCACTCCAGCCTGGGCAACAGAGCAAGACTCCATCTCAAAAAAACAAAAGAAAGGAAAAATAAATTTATCAGGTTTAAGGGGCCTCTTTTTACAGATGAGGAAACTGAGGCCCAGAGGGGGCAAATAATAGGCCTGAGGTTGTACAGATATTTGTGGCAGAGCTAAGACTAGCCCAAACCCTTCAACTGTGGCTCCTGGCACCATCTGTGCCGGCCAGCACAGGCATGACCATTCAGCCTCCAATGGTTTCATTACAGGGCTGGTTGTAAAAGTACATTTGAATATAGGGTAACTTTCTCATGAAAACAATGTGGTTCAAGGTGGTTACCTGTGACTCTCCAGCCAACCATGATGGATACAGGAGACCCCGTTTATCACGACGTCAGGGAAGCCCATCGTGAACCCAGGCCCAGAGCCCTGTCACAGCCCCCAGAGCACCCTGCACATCTTGCAGAAGTAGTGGCACTTGGCAGCTCTTGTTCTTCGGTAGCTGCCATCCGCACCAGACCACAGCTCCACGGGGACCTGGCTTGTCTTCTTCGCTGCATTGTCCACACTTAGCCCATGAACAGCCCAGGGTGCAGCTCAATTAGTATCTGTTGAAATGATTAATTAGTTAATGGATGTGACCCTGTAAAACCAGCTCTCCAGTTGCAAAGGTTTCAGAATTCTGACCTCGCACCTGAGGACACTGCCTCCCTCCGAGGCTGCGCCGGCTGCAGGAACAGGTCTCTGCTGCTGCCCTGCTTCCCCCGGGCGGGCCCAGGGCCAGGCTCCTCCAGGTGTTGGCTGAACAGCACAGACCACACATGCCCCCGCTTCCGTGTTCTGCTGTGCTCCTCTTAACACTGCCCAACCACACCCCCTCGGTCAGCTGTGCTGCGTGCTGAGCTAACAGCTGTCTAATCACACCCCCACCCCTGCCTCCATTTTGACCATGTACCCAGGGTTTGTATAGTTGGTTTGGGGGCCCCAAATGGCCTTGATGCTTATCTTCAGTAAATTTTCTCTTGAATTTGCCCTTCCATCACAGACTGTCTCGGTTTGTTTGCGTGCTCTCTTTCCTCCAGGGTACTTACTGTCCTTCCCAAATTCAGGCCATCTGAAAATTTGGTAGGCAGCTGTTTTCATTAGCTTTATTGATTGAAATAGAAACTGGTCAGCATTTAAGAAAGAGTCCTGGCATACCAGTGGAGATCCCATCAGGTCAACAATGCTTATTTATTTATTTTTGAACCAGGGTCTCACTCTGTTGCCCAGACTGGAGTGCAGTGGTGCGATCCTGGCTCACCACGGCCTCAACCTCCTGGACTAGGATGAGAGGCGTATGCCACCACACTTGGCTACTTTTAAAAAGCATTTTTGTAGAGACAGGGTATCGTCATGTTGCCTAGGCTGGTCTCAAACTCCTGGGCTCAAGTGATGTGTTCACTTTGGCCTCCCAAAGTGCCCATATTATAGGCATAAGCCACTACATCCAGTCCAATGGTCTTTACTGATGCTTCCTGAGCACTCCTCCTCACTAGTTACAAATGCAGCTTACTCCGTCAGTCAGCTCTGACTTTTCCCTCAAACCTTGGTCTGCAGATGGGAAAGACAAGATTGTGTGGTCTCTTGCCATTTCTCTCTACCCATTTTCTCTTCTATTATAGCTTAGTTCTTCTCTAAGTCTCCCCACCATCCATCCCCCCCACACCTCCTCCTTTTCCTCATTACTGTTCTTTTTATAAGAAAGTATACATAGCTTACAGGTCCACAGTATAAGTATTTGGGAAACCCTGATCTGGCCCAAATTCTCTTATGGGATTTCCTATGACTGCATAGAAACTAACTTAAAAATCGCCATGTAAAACATTTGTGGAATAAAAGAAAGACACGATGACATTTGTCAAATTTGTTGCTGGAATTCAAATCAACGTGTTTACAATGGGAACACACATCAGAATGTAGAGGTTGCTGAATCAGAGTCCCAAATCCAAGGGCAACGCAAGGGTAAGGGCCAAGCAGCGGCACTGGACGCCAGCCGGGCGTATGGCCAGAAGCTGAGTGGTCTGAGACCACACCCTCGCCAGGAGGCTGAGCCTCTCTCAAGTGGGCAATCAGCTGCAGCCTGGCAGGATGTGGGCTCAGTGCTGGCAGATCTTCCCATTTTTCACAAGGAGCAAAAAAAATCCAGATTTTTAAAAAATAAATTCTGTCAGTTTTTCAGTGTTGTTAGCTAATGGGAAAAAATGTCTAAATGCTGTAAGTGGGTGAGAACTAAATTAAGAAACTTAAAATATTCCTGAAGGCCATAACTGAAGATTTAAACAAAGGGAAAGACATGCTATGTTCTTGGATAGGGACACATGATGTCATAAGGATGTTGATTCTCTCTGAGTTAATCTATAATTTTTAGAGTGATACTTCATAGCAACTTCGGAGAAATAGACATGGGACTCTAAAGTGCATACAGAAAATATAAACAAACAATAATAGGAAAATTCTGAAAAAGAGTAAAGCGCAGGAGAGACTAGACTTATCAGATTGTAAAACACAGTATAAAACTTCAGTAGTTAAAACCATGGTGCTGGCACATGAATAAACAGAGAAATATACCCAGCCAAAAGGAAAGTGTAGAAACAGACACAAACACATAAGGGACGATAAAGGTGAAAAGTCCAGAAGGCAGAGTGAATTATTCAATAAAGCATGGGGTACAAATGGGTAGATATCTAGGAAGAAAGTAAAATTGGATCTGTGTCTACTCCTCATGCAAAAATAATATCCATCTAATCTTACATACAAATAATCTATATAATAATCAATGTACTAATAATCTATTAGTACTATATTATATTAATAATATATTAATATTATATATAATAGTATCCTATTATGCTAATCTAGCATATATAATAGTATATTATCATACTAATAACTTATTATATATTAATATAGCATACTAATTATACTAAGAATATACTCACAATCTATTATTCATTTACTGTATATTGTTCACAGCCTGCTTTACCCCCTAATATAAGCTCCATGAAGCCAGAGGGTTTTGACTTTCTGTTCACTGCTGTATCCTCAGTGCCTAGAACAGTGTCTGGCACATAGTGTGTGGTTGATAAATATTTTATAAGGGAGTTGAATAAGTGAATCAAAGATTTAAACGTTAACAATAAAACATTTAAAATAATAGAAAAATGGAGACCTTTTTAAAATTTTTACAGTGAATAATGCTTTCTAAATATTAGAAGAAAAAACATAAAAATGGATCAATTTGATAATTAAAAAAAAAGTTATCTTCTTGGCAAAAGCCACCATAATTAAAGACCAAAAAATCAGTGACAATCTGGTAAAAACAAATAAACAAACAAAAAACAAACTTGTATTTCATATAATAGACAAAGGGCTAATAACCTAATATATAAAGACCCTTTTTAGAAAAACACAAGAGAAAAATTAGCAAAGAATATGCATAGAAATTTACTAAAAGATGTTCATTCTTACTCATAATAAAAAAATGCAAATTAAAACTACAAATGAGATACCAGTTTTCATCTGTTAGATTGGCAAGATGGAACATTTTGATGCCTCTCTGTGTTGGTGAGAGTGTAAGAGATCAAGCCCCCCGATAGATTGCCATGGGGTATAACTTGGGGCACGTAGTTGAATAACGCTATCAAAATCATAAATGTTTATACCTCTTGACTCAGAAATCTCACTTTTAGGAATTTATCCTGCAGATACACTCAGATGCAAAACAGGTTCCACAAGGTTGGTCTCCGAGGCATTGTTTATAGTAAGATAAGACTGGAAACAACCCATCTATCTGTAGGCAGCTGGTTAGATAAACGATAGCATTTCCATACTACAGGGTGCTGGGCACTGGAAGATCACGCAGCTTTAAACAGGGAAGCTCTGTATGTGCTGATAGGGAAAGGTCTCCTATATCGTCAATGGAAAAAAGGTACAGAACACGTGGAGTGGGCTACCGTTTGTATGATTTGTTTTAAAAACATATGCATACATACGTGTACGTGTAATTGCTTGTGAATGCCTAGCAGTATAAACAAGAGACTAACAACATGAGTTGCCTCTAGGAAGGAGCACCAGAGGGCTAGGAACAGAGGAGAGGAGCCTTCTGCTGACAGCCTGCACTAGTAAAAATAAACTGAATTTCTGTAGCAAGTAGACTCCCATACCTCCTGGCTCAGTTCCATAGAAGTTGTTTTCTAGATAATCAGATAATCCAGAGTGGGCATTTTCTATAAACAGGATTATTCAGGGACCCCAGCTGATGGTGCTCTCCCATATTTAATATGAGACTTGGAAGCATTCTCACCACTGTTCTAAACCATGGAGAAAGGCACAGAGTTGGAGAAGCGTGGCGGGTGGGGGTGCTGCTGACCCGCCAGGCCTAGAAGAGCACAGATCTCTCCTCACATTCTACTGGCTTCAACTCAGTCACATGATCACAATCACAAGGAAGCCTGGGGGGTACCCAGGAAGCAAGGAGGGCAGATTTGGAGGAAGAGCCATCAGGTCACTGCTGGACTCTTTCTGCACCTTTTAACATTTGAAACGCATAATTACATTATTCAAAATACTGAACACAAGTAATATGAAAAAATGTGAGTTAGATCTGGCCTGAGGGCTGCCAGTTTCCGATTCACTTACAAAGGGCATTTGATTCTATGATAAAGGTGTCAATCCGTATTCAGTGTGAAAAATACAAACAGTTCAATAAATGGCGCTGGAAAAACAAAAAGTAACCCCTGTGGCAAAAAAGTAAAGTTAGGTTTCTTACCTCACACTACGTTCCATAAAAATTTCCAAATGGATTTAAAAAACCCAAATATAATAAATATAACAAAAACGTCTCAGAAGAAAATACAGGCTTGGAGAGTCTTCAGAGACTCAGGACTCACGGGCAACTGATAAGTCTGACCACATAAAAATGACAAAAAACAACATAAAGACGCGAGACGGACTAGGAGACAATGCTTGCCGTAGGAATAAAAGACAAAGACATACTATCCCACATATTTAAATTCCAGTTCAGATCAATGAGAAAATATACAAACAATCCAATAGAAAAATGAGCAAAGGATGTTGAAGGGACATTCACAGAAAAAGAAATGGCCGGTAAACTATAGGAAGACAAGCATGCTCAAAAGTAGCCAGAGGCCAGGAGCAGTGGTTCACGCCTATAATCCCAGCATTTTGGGAGGCTGAGGTAGGTGGATCACAAGGTCAGGAGTTCAAGACGAGCCTGGCCAAGATGGTGAAACCCCGTCTCTACTAACAATACAAAAATTAGCCCAGCATGGTGGCACGTGCCTGTAGTCCCAACTATTCTGGAGGCTGAGGCAGAGAATTGCTTAAACCCAGGAGGCGGAAGTTGCAGTGAGCCAAGATTGTACCACTGTGCTTCAGCCTGGGTGACAGAGCAAGACTCCGGCTGAAAAAAAAAAAATAGCTAGAGTATGAAAATTAAAGAAGAAATGGGATGTTGTGTATCACCCATCGGATTGGCAAAAATTAGGGGGAGAGAGGAGGTACTTATTTGGTGTTGGAGCGGAATGGAAGAAATGATTTTCTTAAGTGTTGCTGACAGCTGCATATTGGAATGAAGTTGGAGGGCAACGGGGCATGAACTGTCATATTTAAACATGTGCGTAGCCCTCAACTCAAATTTTTGAGTAGCCACCGTAAAGAAATACCTGCATACGCACCCAAAGCAATACATCTAAGATGTTCATTGCTATATTGCCGTAACAAAAGAAAGAAAAATCAAATTAAATGTTCATCAACAGAGGGAAGTTAAGCCG
>NW_022436995.1:10769540-10802720 GCF_009761245.1 Sapajus apella
CCCAGGCTGGAGTGCAATGGCGCGATCTCGGCTCACCGCAACCTCCGTCTCCTGGGTTCAGGCAATTCTTCTGCCTCAGCCCCCTGAGTCGCTGGGATTACAGGCACGCGCCACCATGCCCAGCTAATTTTTTTCTGTATTTTTAGTAGAGACGGGGTTTCACCATGTTGACCAGGATGGTCTCGATCTCTTGACCTCGTGATCCACCCACCTCGGCCTCCCAAAGTGCTGGGATTACAGGCTTGAGCCACCGCGCCCGACCTATGGGTTTCTATACTAACAGATGTGCATAGACATGCCTATAAACTAGCCTGAAGAATACAGCTCAACAGCCAGCACTTCTGGAGACAGGCATAGGGGGAGAGAGGATGAAAGCAAACTTCTGCTTTTGCCATGTGTCCCTCCGTGATCGCTCAGACTTTGTGACATGCTATGCCCAAGGAAATGAATATTTTTCGATTGTCTGACTATGTGCAGATACTCACACCTCTATATTAACCATTGTAACAGAAACATTTACGGAGACCTTTCCATGAGCCTAGTGCTGGGTTAAGCTCTTTGCTTGCATTATCTCATCAAACCGTCATGACCACCTTATGATTGAAGCGCCATTATTATCCCCATTTACAGGTGAGAAAGCTGAGACTGTGAGAGATTAAATCAACTGCCTGAGATCACGCAGGTAGGAAATGGTAGAGCTGAGATTCAGATCCAAGAGTGTCTGATTTCAGAGGCCACAGTCTCAGTGTAGACCTGCCAAGAACATGTAACCCATTTAGCTAGTGACCCCAAAGTCAACCTCTTCCAACCCTGTGACTCTGCAAGGTAATCAATTCAGCTGAAGATGCCAGCAAGGGGAGACGGAGCGCCAGGGGAGGGAGGTCCTCTGGAGGGGGAGCCCCCGCCCTGTCACCTCAGGAACCACCTGCCCTTCAGTTAATCCTGAGGATCCCCGGCTCACCTGCCACACACAGACATTGTAGAGCTTCAGAGAAGAGCTCACAGAGCCTTCATCCCTGGCCTGAGCACCTCCTGGAACAGATGGGAAAACTGAGGCTTGGAGTGAGAGACAGCTCCATTGCAGCTGGAGGCAGGGCCAGAACTGGGAGGATATCCAAGTAGTCTCACCCCCTCCCCCAAGTTCAGTGGTGATGAGGACCAGACAGAGTAGGTCACCGCCTCTTCTCAGTCCTTAACGCAACGGCGTCTGGGGAGGGCTCTCTTGCTCCAGGTGCCTCAGGACAAAGAGGCTTTTTACTCCTGAGGAATCATCCTCAAATGCCTCTGATGTCTTCACAAACAGCAGGAGGTGGGCAAGATTGAGCTGGTTCTCCCAGTGTCATGGGGGCTGGGGGGGAGAGCACCCCGGGGTGTCTCCTTATCAGGTTCCTCTCTCTCTCTCTCTCTCTCTTTCTCTCTCTCTCTCCGCCCCTCCTCTCTTCTCTCTCTCTGGTTTTAAATCATTTAACGGCCCCTGGGCTCGGCTGGACAGAACAATTACTGACAAATGACCTGAATCAATCTTGAGGCAGCAGAGACCTCCTTCTGGGTTCATTAAATTGGCTGTGACAACACCTGGTGGGAGGACATGGATCACCTCTGGGGGATGAAGGCCGTGGCCCAGGCTGGCTGCATCCAGGGGCTCTGTCCTCAGGCAGTGTTAAAGGACCGCCCCTGTGTCCGAGCACTCTGACCCTCTGCGATGACACCTGCCTCCCTCCCTTTGGGCCCCTCTGCCCCTTCTTCTTCCTCCTCCACCTCCATCTCACTGGGTCTCTCCCTTCTCCTCACACTCTGCCTGTCTTCTTCTGTCTCTATCTCTGTCTGTCTTCTTCTGTCTCTATCTCTGTCTGTCTCCTCAACTCTGTCTGGACCTCTTTGGGTCACTGTAGTCATTTATCTCCATCCTTTGACTGACTTGTCCCCAAACCTGCCCCTCAGTCACTGGGGACTCAGGTAGCCATTTCCTAGGCCTCCTCTGCTAATTCTCTCTCTCGTCTTCCTTCTCCCCTCCCTACTCCCATCCCCCCACCATTTTTTCTCCCTCACCCTGTCCCTCAGCCAACTGAGTACCCTGCAGCTGGGTAGACTCTAAACTGTGGGCAAGAAGAGTCTGGGACCCCACAGTGTGGTTCGTGGCCCGGTTGGGGGGCACGCAGCTCTTGCTGGACGATGTGCCCATGGCTCTGCATGTGACCTCAGGCTCCACAGTGGCTGCGAGTCTTGTCACCTCCCACAGCCCTCGTCAGTCAGTGTCAACATGACATACCATGGTACAATGTGTCACACATCCCTTTTGGACGCATTGCCACTGGGACTTGTTTTAAGATCCTCAGTCTGGCACCAGGCTAGCGAAGAAGTGATGTGGGTGGCACGGAGGGTCTCGGGAGCTGAGGCATCGGGGTAGGGGCGGCCCACCTGGCAAGGCTGGGACTCAACCCAGGTAGGCACGCAGTGTGCCCTCGAAAGCTGGAGGGCTGCAAAGCATCCTGAGCATTCCAGGCCGGGGCTGCGTCAGTTACTGGGTGGTGAGGAAACACTCTGCTGTGCTGTAAGAGCTGTGTCCCCTTTTGACACAAGCTGAGGAATGAGACGTGAGCTGTGCCAGTTGCCAGTCACCTGGCTGGGACACTTGGCCCTCATAGGCAGCCCCAGGCCAGTGCCACAGGACACCTGGGGGCCAGTGGTACTGCCCAGTGGCATGTCAGGGGGCCGCCTGCCTAATCGGTCCACAGTGGCACACGGGGACTTTCATGGCTGAAGGCCCCTCTTTCCCCAGCCATGTAAGGACTGCTCTGCTCTGCTGTCCAAGAAAGCCTTTTGTAGAGGCTGCCTTGGAAATTGTGGGCATCAAGGGTAACCAAGAAATACAAAATGCTTGGAAAAAGAAAACTCACTGTATTGGGGCTCAGGAGATCTGACTTCTGTCTCTAGCTCAGTGTGTGAACACAGGTAGGTCATTACCTTCTCCAAGCTTCAGTTTCCTCATTTATAAGGCAGAGCATTTGATCAGCCGGGGCCCTCTGAGCTCACGTCCGAGTCAGCAACTTGGTTGAACACTTTTGGCAGAGTGTGTGTGTATCCAAATGGTCAGGGTTTAGATGCCCTTCAAACAGACCCTCCTGATCTAACCCCACCCTGCCAGCCCCTCTTGATGCCCTCGTCAAGGGCAGCATCCCCTGGATGGCTTTGCTCGTCTTTCCTTTCCTGACCTGTTGACACATCGCTCCTCCCTCAACCTGTCTCCACGTGGCCAAGCCAATGTCCCCAGTGCTCCACCAAGACAGACGCCAGCCCTCAGCTCACACACCTGGGCTTCAGCACACTTGGAAGCAAAGCCTGCAGACCTCCGGCTGCTGCTGTAATTGAGGAGAAGTGATGAAAAAGACACCTTTGGCCTTCCAAAGGAAGTTTGCTGATGGGAGTGGAGGGGAGAGAAATGCCTCATCGCCATCTTCAGCATGCATTTCATGTTTGGAGCCTTTTACATGCAAAATGATACCTCCTCATTGCATGTGATGCCCTGGGTACCATTCAGTACTCACCTGGCCAGGTAACTACCCCCATTTCACAGGTGAGGGAACTGAGGATTGGATGAGAGGATAGATTTGACCACAGCAGCCCATGCCATGAGGCCATGCAGGTCTTCATCTTCCTAATCAGCACCCTTTCTCCTACAACACAGAGAAGCCCCACTCCCACACTGAATGCCCCATGAACAATAAGAATAATAACGCATATTTTGAATGCTTTCTGCGGATCGGGCACTATTCCGGGTTTTCTAAATATGTATTATCTTATTTAACGCTCAAACGAAACAAAACAAAAAACACGTGTCATAGGTACATCCCATTTTACACATTAAAAAAAAAACAAGGCTCAGAAACATTAAGTGTCTTTACCAAGGACTCTGCTACTAAGCGGTGCAGCTGAGGATTGCACCGCCCTGGCCTCACTCAGGGGTGACAGACGTCTCCAGGTAAGCTGGATGGCTGGGGAAGGCTTCCCACACAGGGTAGCTCACCACCTGTGTCTTGCTTCTCAGGGACTCTTGCTTCTGAGTGGCCTGGCCCCTGCTGGGATGGTTTTCTCACCACATAGATTACTCTGGTCTATCCCTGTGGACTGAGAACTCAACCCCATGCTCCCAGAAGCACTTTTCTGGGCTCTGTGCCACAGAAAAGTCCATATCCAGAACGTGAGCAGGCCAGACTGCAATCTGCCACTGCCTAAGGCCCTGCACAGGTAGGCACGGCGCAGAGTCACAGACCCATGGTGGCTCTCTCCTTCCCACCTTCCCCCTCCTTCAATTCCTCCCTTCCTCTTAGGTAATCTGGGTGCTGAAAATAACACTCAAACAGATGAAAACACAGAAACAAGTGAGCAAAGAGCCATACGCCTTCTGGGATCTCTACTTTCTTTTTACACACACACACACACACACACACACACACACACATTGGCGGGGCAGTGGTGGACAAGACAAGCCCAGACTGGTGAATTTACCTAACTTTTTCCAAGGGCTTCAGCAGCTCCCAGAATGTGCTTAGAGTCCCTTGAGATCTGCCTTGGGGCCCAAGAGGCCTGAGGGCCAGCCCATCTCTGGTCAGTAGCATTAACAGGGCAGCCAGTGACCCATCAGAATATTCTCAGGGAGGCTGGATATGATGGCTCACACCTGTAATCCCAGCACTTTGGGAGGCCAAGGTGGGTGGATCACCTGAGGCCAGGGGTTCAAGACCAGCCTGGCCAACATGAAGAAACCCCATCTCTACTAAAAATACAAAAACAGCCAGGTGTAGTGGCGCATGCCTGTAATCCCAACTACTTGGGGGGCTGAGACAGGAGAATCGCCTGAACCTGGGAAGTGGAGCTTGCAATGAGCCGAGATGGTGCCATTACACACTTCAGCCTAGGCGACAAGAGCAAAACTCCGTCTCAAAAAAGAGAATTTTTAAAAATATCCTCTGGGGCTCCTCATGAAGCCAGTTGCAGAGTTGGGTACCTTGGGGCCCCTCAGAAGGGCTTCAGGATCCACCTTGGGGAGGTGGAGAGAAGGCCTCGCGGGCAGGGCTGTGGACTTCCTGTCTGTGGAAGGTATAGTCGTGGCCATCTTGGACACTGTGCCTATGTCACCTTGCGTGATAAACAGGACTTTGCAGATGTGGTTCAGTTAAGGACCTTGAGATGGGAGACTATCCTGGACCATCCAGGTGGGTCCAGCGTAATCACAAGAGTCCTTATAAGGAAAAGGGGTAGCCAGGAGGGTCAGAGTCAGCATCAGAGGGAGCTTGCTGGCTTTGAAGATGGAGGAAAAGGCCACACTCCAAGAGATGCAGGCAGCCTCTGGAAGGTGGAATAGATAAGGAAATGCATTCTTCCCTGGAGCTTCCAGAAGGGCGCACAGCCGACACCTCAACTCCAGTCCAATGAAAGCCATTTCAGACTTCTGATGTCCAGAACTACAAGAGAATCCACTTTGTTGTGTTAAGCCACCAAGTCTGTGATGATTTGTTACAGCAGCAACAGGTGATTAGAAGAGCCCGGCGGCTCTTTTAACCCATCGTGATTGTGTAAATGATTTTAAAATGTCGTATGGGTGGTGCCATCACAGACAAGGTTGAAAACCATTGCCCTGGACGGTTGACACACGACCGAAGAAAAGGGTCTTGTCATCAAAGGGGGTTGCCTCAAATAAGAAATAACTGCCAAATTCTGAAATCACCCAGTCCCATTTGACAGAGTTTCCTCCTGTGGTCTACTATTTGATGTCAGTGGGTTGAGACACTTCTGCCTTAAGGTGTTGTCTTTCTCTGATGAGAAGAGGAATTAGGGGAAGTAACTTTGCTCTTCAGAGTGTGGTCTACAGTCCAGCAGTATCTGCAGTGCTGAGGAGCTCTTCAGGAAGACAGAATCGGGGGTATCACCCTAGATCTGCTGAATCACAGTCTGTATGTTCATAAGACCCCAGCTGATATGTGCACAAAATGAAGTTTGAAAAACAGCTCTTTCCAGTATCATACAAGAGCAAACGACACTCCTTCTCCAGACAAAGTATGGTCATATTAGAACTCCAGGTGTGGGAATCAAAACTCCTAGTTATGCCCCCATGCTCTTCCTAAAGAGCCTGTGAATCAAGACAAGTTACTCACCTCCTTGGGCCTCAGACATCTCAGAAACTCTTGTGTATCCAAAAACAGCACAGATGAGGATAGTTACTGCAGTGAGGCTTGCCATAGCAGAAAGTAAGAATCTAAAGATCCACTAATAGGGAAATGGCTTAGTAAAAGAGGATGCATACACATGGTGGGAGGCTGTGATCCTGATTTCAATTTCCCCGGGCTTTTAGGAAAAGCTGGGCCTTTTGTTATGTAGCTGGAAACTACATTTCCCAGCCTCCTTTGCAGCCACAAGAGTAGCCAATGAGTTGTAAGCAGTAATGGCTACATCCTCTGGGTCATCCTCCTCTCCTTCACCCTGAGAGGAGAAGGCTTGCCCTCCATTTCCTCTTTTCTCTTTTCCGGGACCTGGGAAAAGCTCCTCATTCTGAGGGTGGGTAACTAGTTTCTGTGACGGGGACAACACCCTGAGGGACGACAAATCAACAAGGGAGGTGGAGCCTGGCACTGAGATGACGCAGTGGAGTTATCAGAGCTGCCTACCGGCTGGATCACTGACTGCTCCAGCACTCGCGTGGAAACCACTCCTATCTTGTGCAAGCTTCGGTAATTTGGTCTTTGCAAAAGCAGCCAAACCAATATCCAAACTAATGTTCATCACATGGGGCCATAAAAAGAACAAAGTAGCTTCATAAGCACCTCTATGATGTGGTCTCAGGATATGTCATTGGGTGAAAATGTAAAAAAACTCACACACAGTATAATTCCATGTAGATCAAAGCATGTACAAACCCCCACACAGAGAGAAACATATAGGTGTCTGTGTGTCCATATGCATATATGGAAAAGCAAAGAAAAAGAATGAAAAGGATCCATGCCAACTGACAGCAGTGGAAACCTCTAGAAAAGACACTAGGATCGGGTCCTAGATGTTGAAGTAAGAACTGTGCACTGCGTCTTTGAATCTTGCATAATGAGACTGTAGTCACCTATTTCTAGGTCATGGAAGACACCATGACATCTTTGATACTAAGCACATAGAATTTAGATTTTACACCACCACCCTCTGACTACCTGTCATTCCTGAAGGTGCCCAGGATGTCTTGATTAGCCAAGTTAATCTCCATTCCATCCCACCCAAGCCTTCCTCTCCCTAGTCAATGCCCCAGCTTTCTTCCCTCTCTCTGTTCAGCTGAGTCTTCCCTTTTGTCCCTTTTCCTCTTTGTTCTTTGTTTTGCTTTGTTTTTGAGACAGAGTCTCACTCTGTCACCAGGCTGGAGTGTAGTGGCACGATCTCGGCTCACTGCAACTTCCAACTCCCTGGTTCAAGCGATTCTCCTGCCTCAGCCTCCTGAGTAGCTGGGATTACAGGCATGTGCCACCATGCCCAGCTAATTTGGGGTGTGTGTGTGTGTGTGTGTGTGTGTGTGTGTGTGTATTTTTAGTAGAGATGGGGTTTCATCACATTGGCCAGGATGGTCTCAATCTCCTGACCTCATGATCTGCCTGCCTCAGCCTCCCAAAGTGCTGGGATTACAGGCCTGAACCTCCTCTTTGTTAATCATGAGCTCGAGAAAGGTTGTGATAGGCTAATCTCTGTTAGTATGAACTCAGTGATGGATGTCTCAGCTGATGAAACACCATACCTGCCCCATATCTCACCTCCTTTGTGGCCCTAAGCCCAAGTGTAGACCTGGCATAGAGCAGGTGTATGATAAATATTAAAGGAAGGAATACAAACAAACCTTGGAGGCATTATGCGATGTGCAATAAGCCAGTCACAAAAGGACAAATATTGTATGATTCCACTTCCAAATTCACAGATACAGAAAGTAGAACAGTGGTTACCAGGGGCTGGGGCTAGAAAAGATGTGAGGCTAGTATTAGGTTGGTACAAAAGTAATTGAGTTTTTGCCCTTACTTTCAACCTAATACTTCACGGGTACAGTTTCCATTTGAGAAAATGAAAATTTCTGGAGCCGGATGGTGGTAATGGAATCACAGCAATGTGAACATATTTAACGCCCCTGAGCTGTACTCTTAAAATGGTTAAAATGATCAATCTTATGTATATTTTGCCACAATTTTAAAAATCAGTCCAGGTTGAGCATGGTGGCTCAGGCATGTAATCCTAGAATTTTGGGAGGCCGAGGTAGGCAGATCCCTTGAGGACAAGAGTTCGAGACCAGCCTGGCCAACGTGGTGAAACCCCATCTCCACTAAAAATCTAAAAATTACCCAGGCGTGGTGGCATGCACCTGTAATCCTAGGTACGTCAGACGCTGAGGCAGAAGGATCACTTGAACCCAGGAGATGAAGGTTGCAGTGAGCTGAGATCGTACCACTGCACTCCAGCCTGGGTGACAGGGTGAGAGTTTTTCTCAAAAGAAAAAAAGAAAAAGAAAAGAAAAGAAAAATCAGTCCAAAAGTCAATGAATAGAAGAGAGAAGGGAGGGAGGGCAGCAAGGCTGTGTTGGACAGTGCTCTGTGGGAGAGGGTGCTTCCTGGCACTCTTCAGAAAACTCCCAAAACACTTCACCTTCTGCTTCCAAATTGTTAGTTCTGAAAACTTCCTTCCAAGCCACACTGATCTGAAGCTACATAGTAAATCACAAGGTTTTGAGTTTATATTGAGTGAAAATGTTGCTTTCCAAGACCAAAAATGACTTCGTCAAATTATTGCTGGGATAAAAGAAGGAAAAGTGATGATGTTACAGAATCCCAGGACAGAGAACACGAAAGGGTGATGGAGGTCAGGTAAATGAGGACCAAAAAGAAGCATGGATCCAGTGACTGGGAGACCAGAATGACCTTTCCAGTATAGGCAGCTGACATAGTGGGAGCCGAGACCAGACTACAAAGGGTCAGATATTCAATGCTGTCTCTCTGTCTCATACATACACACACATACATACACACATACACACAAAAGCTGTGGTGCAATAATACGTGGGATCCTATTCATTGAACAAAGCTGTTACAGAACTATAAATATAATATGATCTTGATTTTATTGAAGGCAAAACAACCACAACAACAAAAGACCAGAAGAAAACTTATCAAAATAAGACTCACTGTGTCTTGGTATTCTTTATCCTAGTTTTCTATTTATACATTTTATTTAATAAACAGGTGTTACTTTTATAATAACAGACAAAAGTCTGTGGCTTTGTGGAGCTCATTGTCAATGGCGGGTTGCCAGGCCATATATAAATAAATACATCAGGTGATGATGCTGCGAGGGTCTAATGTTTATGACCCCAAAAAGGTCACATGTTGAAACCTAACCTCCCATGTGATGATATTGGAAGGTAGGGTGTTAGGAGGTGATTAAGGTCATGAGGGTGAAGCCCACATAAATGGGGTTTGTGCCCTTATAAAAGAGGCCCTAGAGGCCAGGCTCAGTGGCTCATGCCTATTGTCCTAACACTTCGGGAGGCCGAGGTGGGTAGATCATCTGAGGTCAGGAGTTCAAGACCAGCCTGACCAATATGGAGAATCCCCGTCTCTATAAAAAATACAGCCATGTGAGGACACATGCCTGTAATCCCAGCTACTCAGGAGGCTGAAGCAGGAGAATCGCTTGAACCTGGGAGGCGGAGGTTGCAGTGAGCTGAGATCATGCCATTGCACTCTAGCCTGGGAAACAAAAGTGAAACTTCGTCTCAAAAAAAAAAAAAAAAGACCCTAGAGAGCTGCCTAGCTTTTTCCACCAAGTGAGGACACAGCCAGAAACTGCCTCTATGAACCAGGGAACAGGCCCTCCCCAGACATCAAATCTGCCGGCACCTCGGTCTTGGATTTCCAGCCTTCAGACCTGTGAGAAATAAATTTCCGCTGCTGATAAACCACCCAGTTTATGGTGTTCTGTTATAGCAGCCTGAATAGCGTAAGACAATAACCCAGAAGGAAAACAAATCAGGTGAGGGAGTCAGATAGTGACAGGGCAGAGGGGTTATTTACTGTAGCGCTCAGGGAAATGACAGTGCAACAGATGCCTGAAGAAGTCAGGGGGCACGGCCTCGTGGATACAGGTACGCCTTGTTTCATTGCTCTTCACAGAGAATGTGCTTTTTGCAAATGGAAGTTTGTAGTAACCTGGCGTCTACCAAGTCTGCTGATGTCGTTTTTCCAACAGCATCTGCACCACATTTTAATAATTCTCATAATGTTTCAGACTTTTCCATTACTGTTGTATCTGTTATGGTGATCTGTGTTCACTGATCTTTGATGTTACCATTGTAATTGCTTTGGAGTGCCACAAACCTCACCTATGTAAGATGGTGAACTTAATAAATGTTGTGTGTGTTCTGACCGCACCACTGACCAGCCTTTCCCCCGTCTCTCTCCCTCTCCTTGGCCTCCCTATTCTTTGGGACACAAAAATCTGTAAGTTAGGCCAATTAATAACCTTACAATGCCCTCTAAGTGTTCAAGTGAAAGGAAGAACTACGCATCTCTCATTTTATATTAAAAGTTAGAATCGATTCAGCCTAGTGAGGAAGGGATGTCAAAAGCTGAGATAGGCTGAAGGCTAGGCCTTTTGTACTGAACCTAATAAATGTTGTGTGTGTTCTCACTGCACCACTGACCAGCTTTTCCCCCACCCCACAAGTTAGCCAAGTTGTGAATGCAAAGGAAAAGCTCTTGAAGAAAGTTAAAAGCGCTACTCCTGTGAACACATGGATGATAAGAAAGCAAAACAGCCTTATTGCTAATATAGGAATAGTTTGGGTGGTCTGGATAGAAGATCAAACCAGCCACAGCATTCCCTTAAGCCACAGCTGAGTCCAAAGCAAGGCCCTAACTCTTCAGTTCTGTGAAGGCTGAGAGGTGAGGAAGCTGTGGAAGAAAAATTGGAAGCTGGCAGAGGTAGTGCATCAGATTTAAGAAAAGAAGCCCGTTTCATGACATAAAAGTACAAGGTGAAGCAGCGAGTGCTGTTGGAGAAGCTGCCCCAAGTCATCCAGAAGCCCTAGCTAAGATCCTTGATGAAGGTTGCTACAGACAACAACAGATTTGCAATGTAGATGAAACAGCTTTCTGTTGGAAGAAGATGCCATCTAGGACTTTCCCAGTTACAGAGTCAATGCCTGGCTTCCATGCTTCAAAGCACCAGCTGACTCTCTTGTTAGGGACTAGCGCAACGGGTACCTTTAAGTTGAAGCCAATGCTCATTTACCCTTCCAAGAATTCTAGGGTCCTTAATAATGACACTGAATCTACTCTGCCTGTGCTCCACCAGTGGCACAACAAAGCTTGGATGACAGCACATTTGTTTACAGCATGGTCTACTGAATATTTTAAGCCCACTGTTGATAGCAACTGTTTTGAAAATATATATATATATTTCTCTTAAAATATTACTGCTCATTGATAATGCACCTAGTCACCCAAGGGCTGTGATGGAGATGTACAAGCAGATGAATGTTGCTTTCATTCTGCTAACACAACATCCATTCTATAGCCCATGGATCAAGGAGTAGTGTCAACTTTCAAGTCTTATTACTTAAGGAATACATTTCATAAGGTTATGGCTGCCATAGATAGTGATTCCTGATGGATCAGGGCAAAGTGCATTGAAAACCTTCTGGAAATGATTCACATTCTAGATGTGCCTTAAGAACATTTGTGATTCATGGGAAGAAGTCAAATATCAACACGAACAGGAGTTTGGAAGAAGTTGATTCCAACCCTCATGGATGACTTTGAGGGATTCAGGATTTCAGTGGAGGAAGCTGGAAAGAGCAAGAGAACCAGAATTAGAGGTGGAGCCTGAAGACAGGACTTAACGGCTTCAATCTCATGATCAAACTTAACAGATGAAGAGTCGCTGCTTATGGATGAGCAAAGAAAATGGTTTCTTGGGATGGAATCCGCTGCTAGTGAAGAGGCTGTGAACATTACAGAAATTACAACAAACGATTTAGAATATATATACACTAAATTGATAAAACAGTGGCAGGGTTGGAGATGATTGACTTCCATTTTGAAAGAAGTCCTGTGGGTAAAATGTTACAAGCATCACTGCGTGCTACACAGACAAATTTCGTGAAAGGATGTCAATCAATGCAGCAAATTTCATTATTGTCTTCTTTTAAGAAATTGCCACAGCCACCATAGCCTTCAGCCACCACCACCCTCATCAGTAAACAGTCATCAATATCAAGGCAAGACCTTCCTTCCACCAGCAAAAAGATTATGACTCAGCGAAGGCTCAGATGACCATTTGCTTAGCAATCAGGTGCTTTTAATTCAAGTACATAATTTTAGACATAATGCTATTGCAAATATAATAGACCACAGTATACTGTAAATACAACTTTTATGTATACTGGGGAATCAAAAAAATTCTGTGACTCACTTTATTGCAGTATTTGCTTCACTGCGATGGTCTAGAACCACACCCATGATATTTCCATATATGTCTGAATATGGGGGAAAGAGAAAAATAATCAATTAAGTGAATAATTTATGTACAAGAACAATTTAATGCAACATTAGTTTTGCTAATGAGAAATTAGAAACAACACAAATGACTAGTAAAAGGGAAACAGTTAAATAAAATAAGACATGTCCATACCACGGAATATCATGCAGCATTTAGAGAAAGCAGAATAAAACAACAGAGTACTTCCTGCCCCTTTCATGCTAGTGGAACTGATTTGAGATGACACCAGGCTCAACCACAGACACCTGGGAAAGCAGTGTTCAATATCACTGCTGGGTAGAGAGTGTCCAGGGACAGAGAGTGCCCAGCATTCTGCAATGTTGGTGCAACCTGCATCACAGGTCTTAGAAATGTTTACATTTGTTCAAGAAATAATTCTCCTTCTAGAAATTATCTTAAGGAAAAAATTAAAATGGAAAACCATACCATTGAAAATAATCTAAATGTCCAGCTCTCAGATAATGGTAAAATATGGTGCATCCATGCTTTGAAATACTACAAGGCCATTAGAAGCAGGTCTTTGAAGCGTTTTCTTTAATACTATAGATAAATGCTCATAATATAATGTTAAGCAAAAAAATCAATACTAAAAATTATATAGAGTAAAATATCATGAAGGGAAAAGAAAACTGTCCTTAATAAAATGTGAAGGAAATGTGTTCAAATGTTACTAACAGCTGCCTCTGGGTATTATAGGGTGGTGAGGGTCACGACTGTCCTCTTTACTCTCCCTTGAACTTTAACAATTTTATGCAAAGAGCACCTATTATTATGAAAATTATAAAAATAATAATATTTAAGGCAGGGCACAGTGGCTAACGCCTGCAATCCCAAGCACTTTGAGAGGCCAAGGTGGAGGATCGCCTGAGGTCAGGAGTTTGAGAGCAGCCTGGCCAACATGGTGAAACCCCATCTCTACTAAAAATACAAAAAAAATTAGCCAGGTGTGGTGGTGCATGCCTATAATCCCAGCTACTTGGGAGGCTGAGGCTGGAGAATTGCTTGAACCCAGGAGGTGGAGGTTGCAGTGAGCAGAGATCACACCACTGCACTCCAGCCTGACAGCAAGAGTGAAACTCTGTCTCAAAAATAATAATTAAAATGTAAAAACTACTCTCTAGGAAAAACACAGAATTGAACATAAGTGAAAAAGTGAAGATAATGAGGGTCATAAAACCAGCTGTTGGATGGCCTCATGGGGGACCCAATGCTCAGGGTAAGATGATCTTTTTAGCTGTTGTTTTTTGTTTGTGTTTTACGTGATGGGAGAGATTGGACTTGGTTTGTAGGCACTGAGGAAATCATTAGCAGAAAGTAACTGACAATGCAAGACAGAAGAGCTACGGACGAACTTGACCACAGCCTTGCAAGGCCCAATAGGCCCCTCTCAACTCACAGTGAAAATGTCCAAACTGATTAAGGAACTTCAGCCTGGACACTAAAAGGAGTGGCCACGTCTTCAGGTGTGGGAGTTGGTCCTGGCTGCAGAGTCAGCAGGACTAAAATGAAAAACACAAACGTGGGCTGTTCCCACTCCATCTTTGAATCACAACAGCTCAGAGAGTCGGGGAGAAAGCCAGAGAAGCGTTCGGCTCACCCCAGCCATGGCATCTGGATCAGGGCCCTGGAGCCACACAGATGAGAGTACCAGGCACCCCCAACTCTCCCTACCCCGCCATGTCCCTGTTCCCACAACTAGAAATGCATCTCCCAGGATGAGTTGCGCTTGGAGTGGCAGGACGGACATGGTATTGCTTCAGGAAAGGACTGATGTGAAGAGGATGTGGGGACAGTTGGGGGAGACAAAGCAGGACTTACCCCACTAGCCCTGAAGGGGAAGGGAAAAATTGGGAAGGGGTAGATCAGAGATGAAGTGATATTGTCAAAAGACCTTGACACACGCCCATGAGACCCTAAATTCTGGGCCAAGGTAAATGAGTAAAGCAACGATGCTACATCCAGACAATGGAATGCTACTCAGCAGTAAAAAGAACAAAATTATATTTTATTATTATTATTATTGGAGATGGAGTCTCACTCTGCCACCCAAGCTGAATTACAGTGGTACTATCTCCGCCCACTGCAACCTGTGCCTCCCAGGTTCAAGCAATTCTCTTGCCTCAGCCCTCCAAGTAGCTGAGCTTACAGGCAACAACCACCACGCCTGGCTAATTTTCATATTTTTAATAGAGACAGGGTTCCACCATTTTGGCCAGGCTGGTCTAGAACTCCTAAACTCAAGTGATCTGCCTGCCTCGGCCTCTCAAAGTGCTGGGATTACAGAGGTGAGCCACTGCGCCAGGCCAGGACCAAATCACTGATATATGAAACAACGTGGACAAATCTCAAGACACTACATAAAGTGAGAAAAGCTAGTCCCAAGAGGTTATATACAGTATGATTCCACTTATGTGACATTCTGAAAACAGCAAAACTACAGGATGGGAGAGAGATCAGTGGTTGCCAGGAGTTGGGATGAGGGTGAGGGATGAGGAGTAACTACATGAGGGGCTATTGAAGGGTGATGGAGCTGTGGTCATGGGTACGAGAATCTATATATGTGCTAAAATTCATAGAAATGTACACCAAAAGAAAGAGCAATTTTCGTATACGATTTTTTTAAAGTAAAATGAACAATATTTTTTTAGGCCGGGTGCAGTGGCTCATGCCTGTAATCCCAGCACTTTGGAAGGCTGAGGTGGGCAGTTCACCTGAGGTCAGGAGTTTGAGACCAGCCTGGTCAACATGGTGAAACCCCGTCTCTACTAAAAATACAAAAATATTAGCCAGGCGTTGTGGCAGGCCCCTGTCATCCCAGCTACTCAGAAGGCTGAGGCAGGAGAATTGCTTGAACCCGGGACGCAGAGGTTGCAGTGAGTCGAGATCACACCATTGCACTCCAGCCTGGGCAACAAGAGAGAAACCCATTTCAAAAAAAAAAAAAAAAAAATGAAAGAAAGAAAACAATATTTCTTCAAAGTAACCTGGATAACAGAAAGCAGATTAATGGTTGCCAGGGGTTGGTGATGGGGTTGACTGCAAAGGGTCAGCATGAGGGAATCTTGGGGGAAAGAGGTGATAAAAAACGTTCTGTATCTTGATTGTGGTACTGATTACATAACCAAGTATTATTATCAAACTTCATAGAACTGTATACCAAAGAGTTAATATTACTATGCGTAAATTAAAAAGCAAATAAGTAAATATTTTAAACTGTAATAAAAAAACTTTTAAGACTGAGCCAGAGGCTATGTCAATTTATTCTTCCAGATCTAGAGTTTTATCTGTTCCTTAGAAAATATATTTCCAAGAGTGCCCTCATGAAGAAAACTGAGCAAATGAATTAAAGTCACAAATTAAACTCAAAATAGAAGACATCTTCTGTTTTTCATTGTGTTACATCAATACCTGCTAAACACTGACTTATCCTAGGGAGAGATTTTGAAATTACAAGAACTAAAATATGTCTTGTGATCACTAAGGCTGAAAAAAAAAAAAAAAAAAGAAAAAGGCTCACCTTAAATTTCTCAACAGCAACATACCCCAGAAGAAAATGGATCTGTTTTAAAGGAATCTTGATGGGGAAAAAGGTTAAGTCCAGAAATTCCATACCCAACAAATTTGTTTTTCCCCGAGAGGTCAACATAAAGACAGTTCCAGATATGCAAGTCTCAGAAAATATATCAGCCACATAGCTTTCCCAGAAAAAATGTATTTTAAGACATGCTTCAGTCGTCTGAGAGATGAATCAAAACTGAGGATTCAAGAAAGGAGATATGGCGGGGTGCGGTGGCTCACACCGGTAATCCCAGCACTTTGGGAGGCCGAGGCGGGTGGATCATGAGGTCAAGAGATCGAGGCCATCCTGGCCAACATGGTGAAACCCCGTCTCTACTCAAAAAATACAAAAATTAGCTGGGCATGGTGGCGTGTGCCCGTAGTCCCAGCTGCTCGGGAGACTGAGGCAGAATTGCTTGAACCCTGGAGGCAGAGGTTGCAGTGAGCTGAGATCGCATCACTGCACTTCAGCCTGGCGCCTGGCAACAAAGCGAGACTGTGTCTCAAAAAAAAAAGGTAAAAGAAAGAGAAAGAAAGAAAGAAAGAAAGAAAGAAAGAAAGAAAGAAAGAGAGAAAGGAAGGAAGGAGATGTAACAGTACAAAACTACTAGGGACAAACATTAAAATCAATTAAAATTGAAATATAATTATCAAATGAATGCAAAAGGAAGACAAAATGCTTCAAAGAGAAGGCATATATGTTTTTAAAATAACGGAGGAAAACTGGATTGTTAAACTCTGGTTATGTTAACAGATTTTAAAAGTAAATATAAATGTAAAAATTCATAGTATGATACAAACTACTGCATTCGGCAATCCACCAACAGAACAATCTGCCATGGTTTATTAGGGTTGACCTCGGGAACATAGGAATCATTTACTATTAGGTAATCTAATGCTGTAATATGGCATTTCAAGGTCAATTTTTATTTTTATGTTTTGTAGAGATAAGGTCTCACTATATTGCCCAGGCTGGTCTCAAACTCCTGGGCTCAAGTGATCCACCTGCCTTGGCCTAAACAATTTTAATTAATTTACATTTGCTAACAATCATTCAAAGCATTTAAACATATTCTGAATTCAAATCTCAGAAAATTAAGGGAAAAAAAGATATTTTCCTAGTATGGTAAAGAATATCTCTCTCAAACCAACAGCCAAATTGCAAGTTGTAAAACACCATTAAAATCGGCTCTAATAGTAATAATAACTACCATTTAATTAGTCCCTACTAAGTGCCAGGCATTCGGTAGGTACTACAGAGGTTTTATAACCCTACAGCCGTGCTGTGAAGTCAGTGCATTTGACAGATGAGGAAACTGAGACCCATGAGGACTATGGGATGACATTCACAGATCTTTGTAAAGAGCCTGACAAGAGTGGAGGGTGCACTCAGCTCCTAAAAGGGCCTCTGATTGACCTCCTACTGTGTGCCGGTCACAGGCATTCCGAGAAGAAAGCAGCAGCAACCAAGACAACAGGAAGCCAAGCTGGAATGCCAGAGGGGCCGTGCATGGAGAGTTTTCAGCACCCAGGGAGGACCGTGTGTGTGCCCAGGAGGCTGCTGGGAGCCTATGGGGGTTTTTGAGGTGGGAGTGGTGGTCAGAGTAGTTAAGTAGTGAACAACATTGACAATATTTTTAAATCTCTAGTTAAATGGTAAAACGCTGCGAGGACATCAGTAAAGGTTGGTACAATCAGGGGAGGGTGCCCAGAGCAAGTGGGACAGGAGCTCAGACTGGGAGGGAGAGCCGGGTGGGCAGGGAGAGAGGCTGGCATCGCAGCGGTGCTCTGCAGGTCATAAACCTGGAAAGCAGAAGGAAGTGGACGGGCCATCTGTAAAGAGTGGTTTCCTTACGGCGTCGCCTTCCTATGTAGGTTGGGGCAAACGTAACTGGATTTTGCCATTAACAGTAATGGCAATTACTTTTGCACCAACCTAATACAACGCTCTATAATTTTTTTTTTTTAATGTGGCAACGGATACAGAACAGTGTCTTAAATTGAACCATGTGAAATCGCCATCTGGTAGGTTATAAAGCACTTGCACGTCAGCAATTTCAAATTGTTCAATCTAATAGATAGTATGATCTCATTCTTGTTTTTTTTAAAAAAATTTGTATTTTTAGAGATAGGGTCTTGCTATGTTGCCCAGGCTAATCTTGAAATCCTGGCCTCAAGCAATCCTCCTGCCTCCGTCTGGCAAGTAGCTGGGACTACAGGCTCATTCTTGTTTTCAAAAAAGGAAAAGGCAATTGTGTCTATTCATAGCACCCATGCAATAATAACAGGAAAAGCCTGGAGTGGGGATGGAACAGGGGTGGGCTGAGGAGGTACCTTTATTTTCACTTGAACAAGACACTTCTATATAGAAGAAAGGAAGACAGAAAGCAGCAGGCTTGGCAAGATAGCTTTTGACCAGTCCCTTCCCAGGTGATTCTGATGATCAGCTAGCTCTGGGAATCGAACCTCTGGCCTCAAGTTTCCTTCTGGCTCTAACATTACTTTATTGCATGTCAGATGTCTTCATTTTTCCCTCTTTGACCAAGTTCATCTCCAGCCCAGTAAGATATCCAATTCCATATGACAGAAACATCTTTAAAAACCCTTCTAGCTCCCAATCCTCCTAGCAAGGAAGGACTGAAACCAGGGCAAAAACAAAACAAAACAAAACGTATTTTAATGTTCAAATGCTTCAAATAGGTGAAGCATTTGGTTTTACTTGGCTTATTATTTTTTCTATGAATATAAGCCATTTTGCATTTTGGAATCCTTCTGCAAACAGAGCAGTTTGTCTTTGTGTTTGCTCATTTAAAAACAAATATTTGCCTGCCAAGCAAATACTGTCTCTTAGGATGTGCTATTAATAGGATAATTAGGCAGCCGGTAATGAAAAGGATTGCCGGTAATTATGGCAAGATTTGTTTTGGCATTTGAAGGCAGCGATGGAGGCTGGAGTGCTAAAATCTACCTTAGAGTTAATTAGTACAATTAGAACACACCTGAAAAAATAGCCCAGCTAATGAACACTTCACTCTACTTTTAAAGTGACAGCACTCGGTGCGTCCCAGGTTGCTTGGGCAGTCCCAGCCTAGCGCTTCTAATGTGACAGAGGGTCGTGAACGAGAGAGAGAACTTGAATTCGCCTAACCTTAGTTTTCAAAGGTGCTCATTCTCTGTAAGCCCCTTTCTCTTTCCTCTCCACACCACCTCTACCCATCCCAGCTGTTCGAAAGCAATGTCTCCTGTATGTTCTCACTGGAACCTCATGATAACCCTTGGAGATAGATAAGCAACGTTCAGTTCTTTTCTCAGTTTTCAGATAAGAACATTGTAAAGAAGACATACGTGAGGCCAACAAACATATGAAAAAATGCTCATCATCACTGGTCATCAGAGAAATGCAAATCAAAACTACATTGAGGTACCATCTCACGCCAGTTAGAATGGCGATCATTAAAAAATCTGGAGACAACAGATGCTGGAGAGGATGTGGAGAAATAGGAACACTTTTACACTGTTGGTGGGAGTGTAAATTAGTTCAACCATTGTGAAAGACAGTGTGGCGATTCCTCAAGGACCTAGAAATAGAAATTCCATTTGACCCAGCAATCCCATTACTGGGTATATATCCAAAGGATTACAAATCGTTCTACTATAAGGACACGTGCACACGAATGTTCATTGCAGCACTGTTTACAATAGCAAAGACCTGGAACCAACCCAAATGCCCATCGACGATAGACTGGACAGGGAAAATGTGGCATATATACACCATGGAATATTATGCAGCCATCAAAAACAATGAGTTTGGGTCATTTGTAGGGACATGGATGAACCTGGAAACCATCATTCTCAGCAAACTGACAGAAGAGCAGAAGATCAAACACCGCATGTTCTCACTCATAGGCGGGTGTTGAACAATGAGAACACATGGACACAGGGAGGGGAGCACTACACACTGGGGTCAGTTGGGGGGAAGTAGGGGAGGGACGGTGGGGGGTGGGAAGCTGGGGAGAGATAGCAAGGGGAGAAATGCCAGATGTAGGTGATGGGGAGGAAGGCAGCAAATCACACTGCCACGTGTGTACCTATGCAACAATTTTGCATGTTCTTCACATGTACCCCAAAACCTAAAATTCAATAAAATAAATAAATGGGAAAAAAAAAGAGAACATTGTGGACCAGAGAGGCCCAGGTGTTACCCAAGGGCACGGACGAAGAGGCCATAGAGGCGGTCAGCAGTCGCAGTCTAGGCCTAAGAAAAGTTGGAGAATGATTCAGACAAAAGCCACTTTCTGATTCTTGTAGGGGTCCCTGTGTCTGCAGAAAATGCTGGGCTTGCCGAGTCACTCCATAAAGAGGGTCTTCAGGGCCCACCAACCTGCGGTCCTGCTTGACTTCACTGGTGGTAACATGAGATGAGCCTGAAGTAAGTAAAACCAACCAGCTTGGAAAACATTCTCAAACTTAGTCCTTTTTCCCTCTTCTCTATTGGCCTTCTCCTTTCTGCCACTTATGCTCAGGAAGGTTTTCCGCCATGAGCAGGTGCCACCTGGGCACGCCGGGGGTTGATGGACCAAAGCACACGTGTGACATCCCTGCCAGTATCATGTGGTGGCATGAGAGCTTGGGGAGATGTGCACGTTTGCATGCATGGAGATTTGAGTAGGAGGTACACACACATACACACAGACGGACACACACACAGACACACACACCAGGGAAAGAGCATTAGAGGAATGAAGAGAGGGAGGAAAAAGGCAGTCAATTTAAGAGAAGTTCTGCAGTGCAAGGCAGGCCATGCAGCCTTTCAATTGTTAGCTTCCTCATTTTAAAAATGGGGATAGAATTGGTATATCCACCTCATAGGTTTGTCATTAGGATACAGTGAGACAAAATCCACAGCATGCCTGCCCCATCCTTGTCCCCATTCCTTCCACTACAGTTATTATGAGGATCGCTATCCTTATGGATGTTGTTATAAAATGGGTTTTCTCCCTAACCCTTTGTATGGCCAGGCACTCACAGTGTCCTCATTCGGCCCCATTCCCTGCTCCCTACTCCACCCGGCTCACATCAGCACCAAGAAACTCCCTCTGCCTCCATGACTCCAGACTCCATGTTTTACAGTTTGGGGGTGCCACTGGGGCCCTTGGAAATCACAGCATGTGCACGTGCTTGATAACACATCCAACATAAGAGAGTGCGTGTGCATGTGTGTAGGTTGGCCGGACAACGAGGGAAGGAGGGCTGGAAAATCAGGGGAGACCACGCCCCTCCTGGATTAATAAACCCTGTTCTCTATACAAGGCAAATACTATTGCACACAACCCTGTCAGAAGAAAGCAGACTACTCAGGCCTGAGATGGTTGGCTATCTCTTCCTGCAATGAGCCCTCGAGAACCTTTGTCCTCAACTGCAAACGATACCGGCCCCCAATGCACCAGCTGCCATGCTATGCGCCTTCAAACACGGCATTTCATCTTCAGAGTAACCCCAGGAAGCAGGTCTCATTATCTTTTTAAGAATGAGGAAATTGGGGCCCAGAGAGGTTAGGTAACATGTCCTAGGCCACACATCCAGGATCAAAGCTGAGCTGACTGGCCCTAAGCTCAGCCTCTTCCCATTGTCCATGACTCAAAATCTCCTGCTGAGAACTCAAGGACTTGGGGCCATGACAGGCACATTTTTGGGAATTGTCAAACCTCTTGATCACCCAATGACCGTTAGTGCTAGGAATCACAGGAACAGAACTTGCATTTGTAAACTGAACTCAAAGAAAACCCCTCACATAAAAACTGAAATCCATGTCTGCCGCAGTAGCTGGATTTGCACTGATTAATTAGAAAATTGCATTTATATAACCCTTTAATCTGTATTTATGTGTTGCTAAGGATGCAGCTAGCTGGGCAGGGAATTACATCCAGATTAGCCTTGATCCATAAGCAGCCTGGATTGGAGCTGCTTTCTGCACTGAAGGGGAGAATCAAAGTATTTGGGGCAGGGATCCTCCATAAGGACTCACTCTCTCTCCCTCCTTGGACCCAAGGAGTCTGAGGCTTTCCAGGACTACCTGAGAAATCCTGCCGGGCCTGCTTGGTCAAAACAGAGGGTAAGATTACCCAAAGAGCTAATTTCCAGCTGAGTGTAGCACTTGTTTTCCTAAACAAAATTGGTTTTATTCTCCTCAACATGTGTTCAGCAAGATTAAAGATCCATCAACTGCACAGCTTAATATGAGCTACACTGGAAGCAGCCCATGCTCCTCTGGAGTATGGTTGGGAAAGGGGGAAGGGCAGAGCCTGAAATCCTGTTTGTTGAATCAGAAAGGCCCTTAATGGATAGAGGGTATTGAAGTAGGAATGGCAATGCTTTGTGATGTTTCAGAAGAAGAGATATGATCACACACATGCATACATACACACACATGCATACATACACACACATGCATACATACACACACATGCATACATACACACACATGCATACATACACACACATGCACGCACACTGTTTTAAAGTATTTCAGTTGTCCCTGTCATTTTATGGTTTGTTTTTTTTTTTAAGTTGGATTACCAGATGAGCATGGTTGGGGGAGATGTGGCTGGGAGTGTCAGTTCCGTTCTTCAGCATGAAAGGCAGTTTGACTCTGGGGCCATGTGGGTGTGGGACTCAATGAACAATGCTCGGCCCAGACTGCCAGATGGGGCAGGTGGGGCCAGGTTGAGCCTGGAGGTGAAGGAGGGAGAGAGACAACTTGGCTGGAGTTTGACTCCAGGGCAGGGAGACACTTGCTATTCCTGCCGTTGCCAGGAAGTTCAATGTCATTGAGTCTAGTGTGGCTGAAAGTCGTTGACCTTGGCCAGTCTGTTGCCCTACCTGGCCTGTTCTACATCAATTATAATGGAGTAGACTGAATGACTGATGAAGCTTTTTCCTTCTCTAATATTCTACTTTTATGAACGTCTCTATGGATGTCGGAGCCAGTCAAAGCAGCATTTTCCAGTCCCCTCTAATACCACCTCACAGTGGTGCAGCATTGTGGCTGAAAAGTGTGGGTTCCACACCAGCCTGCTGGGGTGACATCCATCCTGGCTCTACTGCCTGTGGGTCCTACAGCCTCGGACAAGCTCTTTCACCTTTTTTACTTTGTTGTCCTCCTCTGTAATATTGCAGTGACAGTAACGGCACCTGTATTACAGAGTTGATGTGAGAACTAGAAGAGTGAATATGTGCAACTGCTAGAACAGTGCCCGAGGACCAGCAGGTATTTCATAGCGGTAACTACAATTATCTTCACCCTCCTGCTGCGAACCACAGCATCCTTTGCCACCAGGTATGATTCATCTCAGCCTCAGAACACATACCTTGGACAGCTCCTGGGTTGTCCTTCACTCTGACATGTGCAGGGGCTATGCTCCTGGAGCACACGCTAGGCTCTCCCAAAGGAGCTGGTGAGTGAGCCATTGGCAGCCTCTGTTTTGTAAGCTGCATCTCAATTGCTATCGTCGGATGGGTAGACCTAACTCCCTCTGGTCCAGTCCTAGATGTAAACAAAAACCAAACGTCTATTCACACTCAGCATTCTCGATCACACTCATACTCTCCCTTATCTTGGATGTTTTGCCAAGAAAATGCACATTCTCTGATTTCCAAGGGGCCCACTGGCACCTCCAAATTGTAAAACAACCCACACTTTCATGGAAGCAGAGTATCTTGGGGCAGATGTGAGCAGGGCAGTGCTTCGGAAAGAGCCCCAGGGCAGGGGCAGGGAATGGGTCTCTGCTCTGCCTGACTTTCCTGGCTGGGCCTCTTCACCCCCATCTGTGAAAGCAGGGCCTGACATTCCATTTCTTTTTCCCTCCATGTGTTCAGGGGGGACACTGGTCCTAAAAAAAATGCTGTCAAAGGAAAAAAAAAAATCTGGCCAAAAAATATTTGGGAAATGTGGCTGCTATATCCCCTTAATGATAATGAGCAAAATGTATCAGGGTATCAAAGTCTCTGAGAGGCCCTGAAGTTTAAACATGGAATGATTGAGTTTTATTTTAGCGTGGGGTTCCCAGCAGTGTCTACCAATAGGGTCCTCTCTTCATGTAACCTCTCGTCGGCCTCCTATGGAATTGGATGGCAGTTTCTTATCACTTCCAGTTCCAACAGACTGTGTCTCCTCGCCCAGGAAATAATAAATAAATCTGCAAGATTCTGTCATCCCAAGAAGAAGTAGCTCAGTGTCCTCATTTCTTGGCTGTGGAAGAAAGAAGGGAAGAGAAAGCCAGAGCCATGTGGTCAGCTTTACACAGTCAGAAAAGGAACCCATGACCCCCTGACCCAGGGCAGCAGGGACGGAGGTGAGAAGTTGCCCCAAAGAAGATTCAGGAAACTCAGCATGAGCCGCCTGACATCAATCAATAAGCCAGGAGGCCACCCTGCAAAGCAGGTTGTATTGCATTATTTGAGCAAGGCTGCTAGACATCTGGACGTTTCTGTTAGCCTCCATCCCTCCTGTTGTCATAAATTTAAGCTAATCCTATGGGGCCCAGGATCATAAGAATAATCCCCACATCTGTGTGGGCTTTTCAGCTTTCAAAAGCTCATTCACGGAATTATCTCATTAGTTCCACTCAATGCCTATGGGAGGGACTCTGGGATGATCATCGCCATTTGGCAGATAAATGCGGAAACCCAGAGAAGGAAAGTGACTTTCTCAAGGTCACACAGTAAGGCAGTGGACAATTAAGATAAATGCACCGGGTCTCCTGATCCCCAGCCTGGGACTCTCTCATGAGAATACTGCTGCCTTACAAAGATGGCCCTGAGACCCAGACATCTATCCCACAGCCGCCCAGAGCTATGGTCCTAAAGAAATCACTTGTTCACCCCCTTGCCACTGAATGGGAATGGAACATCATCAGGAAGCTACAGTGGAAAGGCCATAGGCTTCACGGTCGAATTGTCCAGGTTCAAATCCCAACTTCCTGGTCATCAACCCCAGACCACGTGGTGAAGGCCTGAGGCCCCTGCATTTACTCCTGACCCCCAAAGATGGGAATGATAATTCTGTGGTGAGTGTCACTTGCTCTGTCTGCTCTCCATCTCACCTTCTGACAATGACTCCCCATCTTTTGGGAACTGTTTGTCCTCCAACTCCAACTAGTTGGCTCTGACTGAAGCTTTCCACCATGGCATCCCTATCTACCTGGCTACAGGAGCAGTCACATGGCCCCAGCAGGCCAATCAGAGGTCTACCCTGAGATTTTTCTCAAAATGAAATAGAGAGCCCCTTTCTTTCTAGGGATGAAGCTGAGGAGCTGCGGCTCCAGCCTCATGGAGAAAGGTGGCCTGAGAGATCAAAGCTGGTGTGCAGAGAAAAGCAGAAGAGAGATGGGGAGAGAGTCCTGGAAGCATCTGAGGCCTAAGATGCAATCAGTCCTGGGGCCCTGATGCCCCTGCTCTGCCCATGGGCGGGTAACATGAGCCTATGAATCATCTGGGCAGCCCCTTCTGAGTGCCTTCCTGAGTACCCTGGCTGTCCTGACTGTGTAGCAAACGGGAATCATCACCCCTGCCACTCACTTTATGGAGCCCCACCAGCACAAATACCAGGAAGGCAGGTGGTGGTCCAGGAGGCCTCTCAAATAGGCTCCAAACAAAAATGCAGTCTCCCAACTTTCAGAGACTGGAAATTCAGAGCTTATAGGAGTTTAAAGACAGGAGTCCAGACATCTCATTTGAGCATAAGGGTGACAGAGTTCATTTCATGTACCCGAATGCTGAACTATAAGGGCACTCACCTAGTTAGAGAGTCTCAGACAGCAGGGTCCCTTGTCCAGGCTCCTGGTCTGGGTGCTGTTTGGGCTGCCTTCCCCTATTTTAGAAGACAAAAAGGAAGAAGATGCTACTGGGCACCCTGGAAAATGGGAATGAACCTGGATTCTCTGCTTTTCTCTAAAAGGGTTGTGAAGATCAAGACCAGTTACATACTATGTAGGCATAAAAGGATCTATCAAAGTCAATACTTTCTAAAACCAAGAGATTATTGTTATTTTAAAATTATGAGCTCTAGACTCCCTTGACACAAAGCCTGCCTTTCTCCAGAGAAATAATGGAAACCCAGGTTGTGTGCAGGAATTGGAGGAGAGGTAGTTAGAAAACTGAGCCAAAATCATTTCCCAGTGAATCTTGGCCACGCAGCCAGAAACTGAACCCCCTGCTTCCCCATACCCTCTCCCTACTGCCATCTAATTGCATGAACTTGGGGAATCAAGTGACCAGCCGGACAGTCCTGGTTTGTCTGGCGAGTGTGGAACCGTCCCTCTCCATGCTCCTCCACACTCCCTGTCATCACATAGTATGTGGGAGAAACAATTGAGAATCAGGCTCTGGCAACAAGAGTAGCATTTCACATGTGTTCCTCCTAGGTGGCCAGCCATCCTGTCTGTCTGGGAGTAAGGGCCTCCTGAGTTAATAGGTGCCTGGCGAGACTCACTAGCACCCATATCAGGACCATCTTTCTTTACACATCTGTCTCATCCTGTACCCTGAGCTACTGTTCTCACTCTTACCCCAGGGCCTGGCATATCCATAGCTTGACTCAAATACTGCCCCATCCTGCACCTCTGTCCATGGTTCTGAACTGCTCTTTATGCACTGGGGCAAGGCTAATTCCTCTAATGTGGGGTACTTTTTGGTTCATCCAGGTATTCATTCAGTAAATATCTTTATAAGTTAACTTTGACTATATGACAGATCACCCCAAAATTTAGTGGCTTAAAATTTTTTAAATTACCAATTCTTATAATCCTACAGTTCACCTGGACCATTTTGGTCTGGACCAATCCTGCTGATCTGGTGGTTTGGCTGGGACTGGGTGGTCTAGGATAGCCTCACACATATATCTAGTAATTGATAATCTGTTGGTCAGGGCACCTCAGTTATCCTTCATGCAGTCTTTCCATCACATTATCTCAAGCTAATTTGAATGGTGGACACAGCGTTCCAAGCCTGCAAATAGAAGGCAAGCTCCAATACTCAAGTTCTTTTGACAAGTCGAAATCACATTTTCTAATGTTCTGTTGTCCAAAGCAAATTGCATGGATAAGGCTACAGCCAGTGTCGGAGGCACTGGGCACAGGTAGGGGAATGATTGCAGTCATTTTTTATAACAATTTACCACTTCTCCAATTTTCGCACATTCCCAAAGCCCCATAATGCAGCAAATAATGGGATGACCCTCTGGTGAACCTGCAGAGAAATGACTTTACCTCTAGAGCTGTTTTAAAGTGAGAGTCCACTTGGCCTCTGCCAAAATCACTTTCATAATCGTATCAGGAGCAGTTAAAAGTCTCTTTGAACCCTCTTTTGCAACATTCAGGGGCACACTTCCAGATCTTGCTGAACCACAAAACTAACTTTTTTGCTTCTAAGTAAACAAAAACCCTCCTGAATTGTAAGCCGTTTTGACAATCTTCAGCAATGATTTTTTGAGTTGTGCATGGTTGGGCAATAAACCTCCAGTTACCTTCCTGGATGAAGGCAGAAGAGCTCCAGAGTATAGTAGAATTCCCTGGTCCCCAACTCCTCAGAAGGGAGAAGATTTTAAAGATCCTCTCCTAGGGGCCAGATCGTTACATAAATTCTCTTTTAATACTCACAACCTCCCTCCTTGAAAGTGTTGTTGTCTCTGCTTTATGGAGAAAGAAGCTGGGGTTGTGGATATTAAGTATCTTGGTCAAAGTCACCAAGAGGTGGGAAGTTGCATCGAACTCAAGCATTTGGACCCCACAGTCAGGGCTCTTTCCACCACACCTCATCACGTGAGAGCTGCAGAGCATTCAGACTTGGGTGTAGGGCACAGGACTTTGATCCTAGCTCTGCCCCCACTTATGTGGCACCTCGAGACACTCATGCATTCTCTCTAAGTTTCTGTTGTCTTGTCTGCAATAGGAACATTTCCTGCATCTAATCCAGGCTCAATCAAGGTGAATGCAAATGTGCTGCTCCCTGAACTGTAGAGAGGAAGGACAATTGGTATTTTTGGATGGTGATTTTGACAGCATCTTTGAAAATTTTAAATGTGTGTGTTCTTTCATCTGGCAGTTCTGCTTCTAGGAATTCATGTTAAAGAAATATATTCACCTATGAGTAAGGACACATGTAAAAAGATGTTTATTTCAGCACTGTTTACAATAGCAAAAAATGGAAATAATATAAAGGCCCAAACAAATTATGCACATCCACGATACAAAATGCTATTTGTCATTGAAAAGGAGGGAAAGGATCTGCTGATGCAGAAATGTCCAAGATAGATTTCTTTAAAATAATAAATGAAATTTACATATGATGGCACAGAAAGGACACTGGAACATACTTTCAGTGAAAAAATAAATGTTAAGATGATCAATAAACCTACGTATGTTTGTTTATGTTTATACATAGAGAAAAAAATAATTTTGAAGGAAACGCACCAAACTATTCACAGTGGCTTCCTCTAGCAGCAATAAGAAGATGGTGACTTTACTTTTTGTTTGTTTATATATATTTACTTTCTATATTTCTGTATTGTTGAAAATGCTCACAAGTATGTATTCCATTTGTAATGTAAAGAAAGAGCAGAGTTCTAGTGCTGGGAGAAACTTTGAAGATCACCACTGCTCAGAGAGAGAAGCCGATTTCTCGCTGTCACACGGCCAACTCTTGGCTATCAGTTTGAACCCTCTTGATGCCCAGTGCTGGCCAGCTCCAGTATCAGGGCATGCTCTTCGGAAATCACAGGAGACTGAGGAGTTGATGATGTCACACAAGGGAAACGGCCCCCATTACAGTGCAGAGACCAGCACATGGGCCTGGCTTGGCCACCCACCTACCTGCTGGCCTGGGTTTGAAGCAAGGAGGAGGCCTTTCCCAGCCCTTGCAGTACCCAAGGGAATGCCACCCTGAGGTCTCAGGTCAGGCCTCTGCTCAGCACGTGACCATCATGCTCCTTAGCAAGTCCCCCTCATTCCCCTCAGGCCCTGCCATTACTCTCCCCACTGAGTGCCTGAGACATAGGAGATGCACAATACAGGCAGCCTTGAATTCTATCAGGGAGGCCAGAAATGGCTGGGTGGCCTGTCTTCATGACCTGCCAGCAGCTGGGTTGGAAGAGAGGACTTCTGGGCTCTTCAACTGACATCACAGCGGCATGACTTTGCATTTACCTGGAGCCAGTTTTTCCCTCCAGAAAACGGACGTTAAGGGTGACCCATTCAAGGCACCATAAATTATGTACCACTTTTTTTTTTAAAACAGACTCTCACTCTGTCACCAGGCTGGAGTGCAGTGGCGCTATCTCAACTCACTGCAACCTCCGCCTCTCGGGTTCAAGTGATTGTCCTGTCTCAGCCTCCCCAGTAGCTGGGACTAGAGGCGTGCATCACCACGCCTGGCTAATTTTTTATATTTTAGTAGAGATGGGGTTTCATCCTGTTTGCCAGGATGGTCTCAATCTCCTGACCTCCTGATTCACCCGCCTCAGCCTCCCAAACTGCTGGAATTACAGGTGTGAGCCACCGTGCCCGGCCAATAAAGTGTCACTTATAAAGCCAAACTCTCTAACTGTTCTGGTCTCAGGTGACATTTTTTCCAGGAGCACATTATGTCCGCAGTGTGTGTGGGTCCCTAAGGAGCAGTCTCACTCCCCTCCCCCTCCAGTCACCCCACACTGTCTCTTCCTAGAGCTGTGGCCACCTGGGGAAACACGACATCAACCCTTGAAGCCATGGTGAGTCGGCAGATGGCATGTCGTTCTGTCTGAGCATGGCAGGAGGTCAGAGAAGGGAAAGCCCCGAAGACCCCAGTGTGCCAGAGCCTTGGCCTCTACCTCCCAGCGAGAGCCAGACCCAGCCTACGAGCATGGCCAGAATGACTTCTGGCGAAGTTTCCAACTGCAGCGGCTTTCTAGGTTCAAGTCTTTGCATAAAGGAAGAGGTGGGGAGGTATGCGAAGCAGTAAACAGAGATACCAAAGGTTCTAAGTGCATAACATAACCATAAGGTAAATGTATATTTGGGAGAAAAGGCAAACTAGCTCTCTGAGTTTTCCTCCGATATGAAGGTTTTGCTTGAATCTTTAGGTGTGGTTTGATGTTCTCAGGAGGACTTGCTGCTGTGTTTCTGTTGACATTCTTGCCCTATCCCCATGACGGGGAGCTGTGCAGCCTATGTGCCCTTGTCACTCCAAGTGGGGTCTGTGGACCAGCAGCATCAGCCTCTCCTGGGACCTTGTCAGAAACAGAGAATCTCAGGCCCCACCCAGACCTACTGAATTCAAAAATTTGCATCTTTGCAAGGTCTCCAGGTGTTTCCGGTGCACAGGCGCGCTTCAGAAGCCGCCTGGCTCCAGGACGCAGGTTTACCCCGGGGTGTGCACTCATGCCAGAGCAGGCATGTACACTGACTTTAGATGGTGCAAGAGTGAACATCTACGATTTTCATGGGTTTTAACTTTAACATTCATTTATAGCAAATGATGCATCACGTACAGAAATGGTAAGTCGATATAAATGGTATGTTTTAAAAGCTAGTCAACTTAAATATTCACTGACTAATAGTCTGAGGTGATGAGAAATGACACCTTCAAAGAAGGGACAAGAGGCCGGGCCTCTGGTGGCTCACGCCTGTTATCCCAGCACTTTGGGAGGCTGAGGTCATGACATTGAGATGATCCCAGCCAACATGGTGAAACCCTGTCTCTACTAAAAATACAAAAATCAGCTGAGCGCGGTGGTGAGTGTCTGTAATCCCAACTACTTGGGAGGCTGAGGCAGGAGAATTGCTTGAAGCCGGGAGGTGGAGGTTGCAGTGAGCTGAGATCGCGCCATTGCACTCCAGCCTGGAAACAAAGTGAGACTCCATCTCAAAAAAAAAAAAGGAGGGACAAGAATGACTATTTCCAGAAACGATGATCCGGTTTAGGCCCCTTCAGGATGTAGCAATGAAAGAGACTTGTCCAAGCCCAACAGTGAGAGTGTGGCGACAGAAGCAGACTGGAACTCAGCCCCATGCAGGGTAGCAGGGCTCCTTCTTTCCTCTGCCCTGGCTGCACAGCTTGGCCGGAAGCTGGATCTGCAGCCCCAGTGACATCAGGAACTGGGACATCTGCAGGTGACACCACGCAGGTCCACAGTGTGCCTGTCTGTTACTACAAACAAAGGGGACGTGTGGCCAGTGGCGGCCAAGGCCAGCCATTCAGAGACTAGCTGTCTCCCCTCCACCCAGGAACCACGGGGCACCTGGCTCTTCATTCATAAATAAACACTGCTCCTGCAATAGGAACATTACCTGCACCTGATCCAGGCTCAGTCAAGTGAATGCAAACGCGCTGCCCCCTGAACTGTAGAGAGGAAGGACACTTGGTATTTTTGGAGGGTGATTTTGACAGCATCTTTCAAAAATTTAAATGTGTGTGTTCTTCCATCTGGCAGTTCTGCTTCTAGGACTTCATGTTAAAGAAATATATCCACCTATGAGTAGGGTTACATGTAAAGAGATATTTATTACATGTACCCTTACTCATATAGAGTGCTCTGTGCAGGCTAAGAAGCTGAATGTTTCCTAGGTGTGCTGGTGAGGCTTTGCAAATAGGAAACCTGAAGTTAGATGGAATTGGTCATTTATCTTCCCGGCCATCTCATGGACTTTGCTCAGAGCTCTCAGACGGAGTCATGCACACACACACACACACAACCAGCTTCACAATATGCACCAACTTGACAATATGTTTAGTTTTTCCCTAAAGCTTTCTCAGCTGCGTTTGCACTACCTGTGGTTTGGGGCTGTCCGTATCTGTTTTTTCACTTCTTCTGTTTTTTCACTTTTTCAGCACAGAATCGCCTAGTAAAGTCTCTAGTCTCCTGTCCCCTTCCCATTCACTTGTGCCTAGCTCCTTATCCTGGTATTCAAGGCTGCCATCGCTATGGCCTCAGTCTAACTTTCCAGCCCATTTCCCATGAGTATCCTCTGCACACCATGTTCCAACCAAAATATGCCATGAACCACATGTATGAAGTTTGAGACCAGCCTGACCAACAGGGCGAGTCCCAGTCTCTGTTAAAAAATAAAAATAAAAAAAGAGTAAACCACTTGGGGTCAAACCATTCCCACCCTCTGCAACCTTCACACCTGGCTTCCCACAAAAGCTGTGCTTTGGCCTAGAATTCTCTCTCCACCATTGAAATTCTTCTCTCTCAGGGCCAGCTTAAACGCCCTCTCCTGCACAAAGCCTCTGAATTGTCCCTAGCCCTTGAAACTCCCGTAGCCCTCTATTGCTACCTCGCTGTGATGTTTGGAACAGCCTCCAAGGCCGTGGGGGAGTGTTCCCTTATCTCTGTGCTCCAGGCTGCCCAGCCCAGAACCTGACTCATAGAAATCCCACGAGGAAGACTTTGGCAAGTCCTGGGTTTGATTCCCAGCTCTGTTGGGACTACTAGTCAGTGTTGATGCTGGGTAAATTATCTAGCCTATTTACTCAACTATAAAATAGAAATGAATCACGCCTTCATAGGGAAAGTAAAATGAAGCAGTGTGTACAATGCGCTTAACATTCTCCTTGGCACCTGTTAAGTGTTTAATATATCATAGCTCTTATTAGTGTTATGGATAATAACAAAAGCAAACATTAAATGGATTGAAAGATAAAGTCATAGCATTTAGAACTGGATGGCCTCTGCAGGTGTTTGAGCCACTGGCCCATCCTGCCCACCAGCCCACAGGCCCCTCTGCCCTGCCGCGCCTCCTTCACATTCTGGCCCCATAGTGGTTGCTCCTGGCTGCTCCCTGAACCCAGGCCTGCCAGAAACCCTCTCCCTTTTCTTCACCCTCTGTCTCCAGTAAAGATCACAGGCACTTTAGGGGTCTGCAGTCTTCTTTGGGTTAAAAAACAATGTTCTGGGGCTAGCTCTCATTTTATGGGGAAGGAACCTGGCCTGGAGGGAAGGAGGTGTTTGTGAGAGAAGGAGGTGTTTGTAAGGGAGGAGGTGCTCGCCAGGGAGGGGGGTGCTCCCCAGGGAGGAGG
>NW_022436995.1:10802730-10827290 GCF_009761245.1 Sapajus apella
CCAGGGAGGAGGTGTTCCCCAGAGGGGAGGTGCTCCCCAGGGAAAGGGTGATCCCCAGGGAGGGGTGCTCCCCTGGTAAGACGTTCTCCCCAGAGAGGAGGTGCTTGCCAGGGAAGCAGTGCTCCCCAGGGAGGAGGTACTCCCTAGGAAGGAGGTGCTTGCCAGGGAGGAGGTGTTCCCCAGACAGGAGGTGCTCCCCAGGGAGAGGGTGATCCCCAGGGAGGGGGTGCTCTCCAGGGAGGAGGTGCCTGCCAGAGAGGAGTCCTGGCTACCCCAGAGCCATGGCACTCAGACCAGCAGGGCTGTGTTTTCCAGAGTGGCACTTCCTTCCCTAGGTCTGGCACGGACGTGGCTGCTGAGAGGCTGCCTCACTTATTCCTCTGCTTTCAAAGAACAACAACTCTTTCCTCATCCATATCTTTCTTAACAAATGTACTTGTCCGAGAGAAGCATAACTTCCAAGTCTTCCTTCCCTGAATTTGAAGGAAACTTCAGGGAGAGCAAACTTTCCAAGGACCCGCCCTGGGGTCAAACCTGAAATAGAATTCCCAGCAGGCAGCCAGCCTCTTTCTTTCCATGGAGACTGGAGGGGTCAAAGCCAGCTCAGGGCTATGCTCACAGGGTCCCCTCTGGGAATGAGCAGAGCGCTTCCTCTCCCAGGTGTTCGGGTGACCCCACAAATGGGAGGGAGAGGCTGGAGGCAGCTAAGATGCTGGGCAGGTGTGTCGGGCTAGAGTCGGCCCTGAGGGGCGGAGGCAGGGTGGGACAGCCTGACACCGGGAACAAAAGAGGAATTGATGTGAGCCAGCCTCCTTTGAAAGAGAGGAGTGGGGGGTGGGGAGAAGGGGAGAGATAGCATGGGGAGAAATGCCAGATGTAGGTGATGGGGAGGAAGGCAGCAAATCACATTGCCACGTGTGTACCTATGCAACAATCTTGCATGTTCTTCACATGTACCCCAAAACCTAAAATGCAATAAAATAAATTTAAAAAAAAAGAGAGGGACAGGTCAGTTGAAAGCTATGGGAATACAATAGAAGGTTGGATTTTTCAAGAGCTCACAACAAGCACCAGCTCCTCCACACCTTGGAGCACCCCTCGGAGGGAGACTGTCACATCACCCCCACTCCACCATTGCAGTCAAGGCAAGACACTGGTTCCATTTCAAATACCACTCAGCTCCGCTTGGAAAAGACAAATAGTAAGTCTGAAAAAAAGCGAAGCTGCCCAAGTGTTTGGTTGAGAGTGGGACAGGAGATGGGGTTTGGGGACCAGGAATGGCTGCACAAGCCCAGCCTGAAATGCCCACCCCTAGAGTCACCCCTTTGGGTTAAAGTGACCCAAGGCTAATTCCAAGAGGTAAATAGGAGAGGGAAAGCAAGCTCTTCTCATTGCTCACCAGGAAAGTGATGAGCAAATAAGCTGCCTGCCCTTCCCCAGCACGGCTCTGGAACCCCCAGTTTCGGTCCGGGAACAAAAGGCAGGGTGCAGCTCAACAGAGTAGAGACTTCTAGAAAAACCTGGAGAGGCTTCCCAGTAGGGAGGACTCGGGTGGGTTTTCTTGTAGCCCAGTCAACCATCTAGCTTTTTTTTTTTTTTTAGCATCCCAAGGAATGTGCTTTATGAGCTTAGGATCAGCAAATAGGGTGAAGGTTAGAGCTGTCAGGTTACACAGTCCCCGCTGGCTTGTATCATGATTGTACTATTTCAGCGGTGACACAATACAGGCACAAGTTAATAAAGGAACGAGATTTTAAGGGCAACCATTTCCTCTGCCGTGGCAGGCTGCATTTGAAGAAGTCTTGATCTTAGTATAGTAGATTGACTGCGTTAATGGCCTTGACGGTTTGCACACATCCACCCCCTATCCTCGGCCCGTGCCCAGGACTCGGCAGTTCCTCTCACTGAAAAGGGGGAGACGACTTCCCCACCCTGAGGTCTGGATTAGGTCAATAGAATGTTGCAGAAATGACATGACAGTGAGTCATTTTCCAGCCTGAGCCTCAAGGACTTGTGCCTCTGTCGCCAGCATGAGAAGCTGCCCAAGGTAGACCGCTGAGGACAAGGAGCAGAACCCACTCGCCCCGCTGCACAGGTGGGGCCATGCTAGGTCAGCCGACGGCCAGCCAGCCCCAGGCATGTTCAAGAACCAGCCTACAGGAGCAAAGCTTCTGGCCTACCTGCAGCTGAGCCCACACGTGTGAGCGACGGGCAGTTCTTATGTGCCTTTGAGGTCGTGTGACTATTTGGAGTGCAGCATCATTGTGGCAGTAGGTAACATACGGTTAGTCCATTTGTTTTCATCTGACAGTTGACCGTGAGTAGACATGTCCCTGACTCTCTTCCATCTCAAGTATGGATTTCTACAAAAATGTAGCCAAAAAGTACTTGGAGAGAAAAAGCTATTTGTTGGCTTCTGAATTTTAAATAAAGGCTAAGATACTTTTTCCCCATTCCGAGAAAATATGTGACCTGAAGAATCAATTATTACACTCATTAAACGTTCTTAAAATAAATCAATCGGACTTGCAGCTCATCTCTGCTTCCTCTCAAAACCTTAAATTATAGTCAGGAAGTTTAAAGAAAGATAAATTCTGACAAGAAACTGGGAGAATAAAAGAGAAGATGGCAAATGAGGTTTTAAGAAAATTTTGGAAAATAAGAAACAGAAGAACAACGGATGAATGACTTCCATTTCAGCTTTGACTCCCTACAAGTGCCAGCACGGGGGAAACTAGAAGAAGCAAGCCAATGTACACATCAACATCCTAGAAAGTCTCTGGAGCTGGAAACACCAGAGAGGCCAAAAACTGTAGATTTGGTGGGAAGTTGTGTTCAACCACAGGAAGAGAGTAAACTGAGACAGAGGGAAGATGGTATCCAAGAAATGGGAACTCCAACACGGGAGAGAGGCCCTCTAAATAAACACATAAAAACCACCAGGATGATGCTTGAGGGAGCCTGACTGTGTGGCCGTGTGTACAGCGGATTGGAAGAGCACCGGCCCAGGTCGGAGCAGAAGATCAAGAGTTCTAGAAGGGAGGTCTCCGGAGAAAAAACAAGGCTGACCCACTGTCTAATGTGTTTAGTCATATTTAGAAGAGCTTGACAATTCTTCCGGAGGATGTAGAGAGAAACTCCTGATAAAAAGAGTCAATAATTAGCTGCAGAAAAAATTGAAGTTGTATAAGAAAGGAAATCTGATTATAGTACATTGCATGACTCAGCTGCAAACAATATTCAGATTGTCATAATGGCATAAACACCAAATATTGATAGAACTGTAGTGGGAGGGTAGGGGAGCTGTGTGTGTGTGTGTGTGTGTGTGCATGTGTGTGTGTGTAGGCCAAATTCTATTATGTGAAGTCAATGGATGATATATACAATTGAAAAAAATCAGAAAACAGAAGCAAAATCATATAAATCAAAATATGGAACTGCATATTCTGCACATGTATACCAGAACTTAAAGTAAAATAAAAAAAATATGGAGCTGAAAAATGCAGAAAAAATATAGTGAAAATGATTGCCTAAAGGAAGCTGGACCAGAGGCTAGAGAAGGGTACTGCTGGAAACAGCTTTTTCCCCCTAGAAGTATTGTATTATCAGTTAGCTTTGTAAACAATATGTGTATAGATAGATAAACATACAGTATATTTTATTATATATATGTGTGTATTACTGTGATAAAATTTTAAATTAAGTTGTAAAAATCAATTGAGGTCCACATGTGCTAAAATTACAGAATATAGCATATATTCATTGGGCAAATATTTACAGCTAGTGCTCGACTTACGACCACGGTCAGGACCGTGGACTGGTCGTAACACGATTTGGTCGTAAGTTGAGTAGCCTATATGCACGCGGAGATGGTAGTGCTGCCGGAAGCTGGTCCGCACTGTCGTATGCCCAGCTGGGCAACGTTTGCTCTGCCAGATGCCGAGCAGTCGTGGCTAGCGATAGTGGTCGTAAAGTCGAATGGTCGTAAGTTGCATAGGTCGTAAGTCGATCAATACCTGTATTAGCCATCTGCAGAAAACAGTAGAGCAGGACACCTTCCCCACTTCCACAACTCACCTCCCAGCTGGGAAAACAGGCCTACTAAGTGACCATGTCCCTGTAGCACACACGAGTGCTCTGACAGGGCAGGGATGGCCTATGGCAATGGCACTGAGCTGAGAAAACTCCACGGAGACAATGATGCTACTCCTCGTTTTGTTTTTTCCTTCTACTTACCTGCCTCTTAACAACAGAGAACTGAAGATCTTCTTTCCAGCTGCATTGCCTTCTTAACACGCCTTGTACAGAAGTAAGGGATGATTCTCTTATTCTCACAGTGTCTCCACGTCAACAGGCTAAACAGCTCTCTAACATTAAGAAGCATTCAAAAGTGGAGAGCTAGTGAGCTCCCAGGCACAGGGGTGTTCAGGCTGATCCTCTGAGGTCGGTGGATATTTATAAGGAAGCCTAGGAAAAGGAGGGTGGGGGGTACTTCCTGGATGAGAGGCTGGACTTGTGGACCCCAGGGGCCTCCCATGAGCAGCAGGGAGCCCAGGCAGCACAGGCATCAGCCTGTGCTCTGCCATCCCTGACAGCCCCAGCAGGATCACAGGGTGAGACAGCAGCCCCTGACCAGCAGCCCTGACCCGGAACAATGGCAGATCTGCTTCAACATCCCAAAGCCATCCTCTGGTTCATTTTGAAATCAGACATCCTCCAATCGATCTCTCCTGGAGAGCTGTCAGGCTGGCTGCTTCCTGGTGTCAGCTGACAGGAGGGAAGCAATTCATTTGTTGGGTCTGACTGCGGCTAAATGAAATCAAAGACAGAGAGGGCACCTTCTGCCAAGGAGGGAAGCCTTTTACTCAGGGCAGCCACAAAGAACCACAGACAAAAGGTGGCATGGAGGTGGGAGGACAGTGAAGGAAGATCAGGACTTGGGAATTCTCAAAGCTATCCCTCCTCATCTCACAGATGGGGAAACCAAGGCACAGAGAGAGGAATCCATTTGCTCAAGTTCATAGAATAGTTTAGGGAAGGACCGCAACATACAATGATAAGACCTAGCATTTATAGAGTGCTGATAGTCCACTAAGCATTTAATGTTCATTACTTCACCTAACCCTTCCAAAACTACGAGGTAAGGATCCTCATCTATTACACGAGATATGCATTTTAAAGATGGAAATAGAACTAGGGTCCCCGTTCCAGACTAGAACCTGGTCCACTGCCCTTTCCATGTGCAATTCTGCCCAAGCCCTGCCAGTGCCCTCCTGCTGTGGGGCATACCTGTTTTCCCTTTATCTGCCTCTCTTGGTCGATATATTTCCTTCTCTGAGGGTGCCTATACATTTCCATCTCTGTCTCTCCCTATGTCTCTTTATCGCTGTTTCTCTGCGTATATGGAAGTGCTTACCTTTGCTCTGGTGTGCATGTCCCCAAGTGTGTATATATCTGTCTATTGCTCTCTGAATAGCTGAGGAATGAAATTCCACAGTGGGTGGAGGAATGGGTGGGTGGATGATGGATGAATCGGGGACGGCCTCCATCCACAAACAACAGACATGGTAATGAGCAAGCATCTCCTAGCCCATGTACCTCTGGCAGCCAAGTCTCCCAGAGCCATTGATCTGTCTCCCCCTCTAATGCCCTCTCTCCCCAAGGCCTGCATATTCCATTTCCATCTTAACCCAAAGCTGCTTCCCCAGGGCTTGGTGGCTTGTATCCAGTTTTATTGTTGATACAGATCTTTAACTGCCCCTGGCTTATAACTGACATTTAAATTACTCTGCAAACAATGAATCAATATTTATGGATTCCTGGACCAACGCATTTGCCAAACCTGGTGTCCTGAGTTTCTTCCAGGCCAAAGGGGCAGATGAGTCAAGGTCAAGGCTTCTTCTAATTAAAAAATGGGGAAACCAGGTCTGTCTCTAAGCAAAGTTCTCAGAATAAAACAGAGCTGTGTACCCCCATACACTACCTAACTGGACCAAGGTGATTTCCCACTGAAAATTCAAATCACTTCACAAACACTTAGTAGCATTTTCTATGTGCGCAAAGCACCATGTTAAGCAACAAAGAGGAATAAAGTCGGATCCCCATCTCTGAAGGGCTCCCACACTAGGAGGAGACAGAGGCACGCATAGGTAACCGTGAGTGATCCAAACCCAGTCTGTGAAGATAAACAGAAGGGAAACATGATTGTAATAAATGGAACTTCTCAGAGGACTCCCTAGAGGACAAAACACATTCCAGGAGGGGAAAACAGCCAGGACCAACAAGGACCTGGAGACACTGAACAAGTTTTTAAGGGTGGAAAAAAGGTTCATGGGAAAATGTCATAAAAAAGTAAACTGAGCCCTGATCCTGGAAAGACCTGGAAAGCCAAGCTGAGGCATGTGGCTTTCCTTCTGCAGGCAAAGGAGTGCCACCAAAGGTCTTTGAGATAGGGAGGCACCCCAACAGGGCTGTGGTCTCAGGAGCTCTTTGGAAGAAGTGGCGCATGGGACCTTACACCGGTCATGGTTGGAAGTTGGCCACTGGGGCACCCTAACATGGAATTCCAGCATCCCCAGCCTCAGCCCCCAGGGCACAGCAGGACTGGGCCAGTTTTTTCCCCATCTTTTAAGTGTGGCCCTCGTCTGCCTTAAGACAACAAAAATGAGACTGATGCTCCTGGGGCCTCTTTAGTGCTCCGAGTTATGGAGGTGGCCTTAATCGTGGCGGCCAAACCATTTATCACAAGATGAATTTAAGCTCTGGTTCCAGGAAAAAAGACAAGCAATCTCTTGTCCCTGCATCAGCACCGACATACATTCCCAGGCAGCCAATTTATTTGTCCAGCCGCCCTCAGCGGCTCAACTTTAGAGCTGGGTGAGCTAAAGCCTCCCCAGAGTCTCTTGGTGCTAGGCTCAGTCTGGGAGTTTGGGGAGGGAGGGTGAGCTCCTGGAATTTGGGGAGGTCATTGCAGGATCTGGAGGAGAGACAAGATACTTCCGGAGGGGCAACTGGGGACGCTCCCCAGAAGGGCTGATTTATTCTTTAGGCACAGTCATTTAGTCATCGCCTGCGCAGGAGGCCTTCCCTGACTGCCCCCCACAGTAGGTCCTTCCACTGTCTCTTTTAGAACTGAAACTGACCAATTTCTTCATGGCACTTAACATAAGTTTCTTGTCTCCTCTCTCAACCCACGGAAGTCCCTTGAGAACAGTGCCCAGGGCCACAATGTATTCAGGGGTCCGTGGAATTTTTAATTGCTTTTAAAATCAGAAGGTAATGAGTATAATGAATACAGTCCAGCTTGAGCTGGGTTCATCTTTATACCAATGCATATACATATGGAGAAAAAGGCCATGAAAGCAGAAGGGCCGTAGCCCATGACCCAGGCACTCAGTAGCAAGGTCCCTCAGTGAGACTAGAAAAAGCCAGGTAGAGTCGGGGCCAAATCCCACTTCCATTACTTATTGGCTCTGATTTCCTATCTGCACCTCAGTTTCCTCCTCTGTGAAATGAACTAGTGCTCTGAACCTTACAGGCAGGTGGAGAAGGCTGGGGGTGCGTACAGTGCCTGGCAGAAAGGCACTAGTACCCAAAATTATCATCCATTTGCCACTTCCGTCAATGTTCCCTCCTCCCTGGGAAGTTTTCTTTATCATGCCAAGCCTCCCGTTGCCTCCTCCTGAATTGTCAGCGGTAAGGAGGCCCCAGAAGCCTCAGCTTGTCTCTGCAGTTCCCTGCTAGGCTAGGTCCAGGCCATACCTACTGGGTTCTGGGAGTGGAGAGGCCATTCATGCCAAAGCAGGCTGTCGCCAGTGTGAGGCCAGGGGCCATGCTCACATCATTTGGTTTCTCATAGCATTTGGCTCAGAGCTACACCCAAGAGTGACTCGGTGACCCATTCGTTGATTGAAAATCTCTGAATTTGGAGTTGAGATTCCTTGTCGTTTTCTGTCTTTGCCTCTAACAATTGATGTGCTGTAAACTCTAACAACTGATGTTCATTGATGTTCATTGGTTCATTCAAACTCCCCACAGATGCACGCTTGGATCCTGCTAAACTTGCCAGGCTCACCTTGCCCCACTCTCCCTCCTCCTCCTTGCAAAGGCCACACACGAACCCCAGGGCCCTGGCACGTGCTGTCCTCTGCTCCAGGAATGTCCTTCTACCCTGTGTCTGCATGGCAGGTTCCTCATCCTTCAGGAGCCATTTAGACATCGCCTGCGCAGGAGGCCTTCCCTGACTGCCCCCCACAGTGGGTCCTTCCACTGTCTCTTTCAGCACCGAAACTGACCAATTACTTCACGCACTTAACGTAAGTTTCTTGTCTCATCTCTCAACCCGTGGAAGTCCCTTGAGAACTTTGGCCAATTTAAATCATTACTGTGTTACGTAACACCTAGCACAGGGCCAGACTCTCCAAAATACTTGATACATGAGTACATAAGTGGATGAATAAATTAATTGTCTTATTTAAAACCTTTCACGGGCTCACTCTAGACTGCATAGGCACTGAGGGGCTTTTGGAGGTTTCTGTCCCTGAATCCGCACCTTGTGCTGGCCAGGTGCCTCCTCCAGCCTGTGCAGGAGGAGCTGGGATGGCCAGTGCAGGAGACTGGCCACCCGACGCGCCTTATTCAAGGAGCTGCTCCTGCAGGAAGGGATGTCAGTTATGTTGAGAGTCACCTGGACAGCCTTGTGGCCTCTTCTCAGTTGCTACTGCACCCTGCTCCCACAGAGGTGGCAGGAGCACAGGAGGCCAGGCTAGGGGGCTGAGGGGAGGAGGAGATGGGCCGAAAACACCTGGCACAACACGGGGACCTTAGAAACCTATGCAGCCCTCGGCCCCTGCGCCTTCTGCCTACATGGGCTGTCAGCTAGTGTGTGTGTGTGCATGTGTGCGTGTATGTGTGTGAATATGCATGCAAATATAAACATGTGAGCGGGAATGTTCGTTTGTGGGTGGCTGCGTGTGAATAAATGTGTGTGCATGTGTCGATGAGTGTGTGAATGGATACACGTGGCTGTGTGTGTGAAGACGGACTGCGTGAATGTGCGTGAGTGTGTGAGTGTGAGAGTGTGTGACACAGTCAGTGTGAGCCGGCGCTCTGCTGGCCCCAGCTGGGCCCCCTCCCTCCCTCTCTCCCTCCTCTCTGGAAGGAAGCTGCGGGGAAGGGGCCAGATGGTCTCCTCTGACCTGCTATTTATCATCCCGGCAAAAGCTTATTCAGTTTAATGCTCTTCGGCAATTCATTTAAGGGCTTTGTTTGTTTCTGCTGCTGAGGACTGTTAATTTGCACAGCGGTCTCATTAGGCCTAAACCACCAATTAATTTCTTTTGTTCTCATTAAATGGCTGATTCCTAAACATTTTGTGGACAACAATGGGCTGCCCAGCCAAGCCACCACCCCGGGCAGCAGCGGGTGGGGGTGTGGGGGGGAGGCACAGGTGGGGGAGCATGGCGTGGGGCGGGCATCCATGGGGGCTCTCTTGTCCCCCAGGCCCATGATGTGGCTACCCAGCTAAGTGCTATAAACCACTCTGTAAGCCCTCGGGACCTGCCAGTCATAGCCCAGCCCCAAATCCAGACCCCAAACACCATCGCCTGGGAGAGTCCAGGCAGCCCAGCAGAACAGGTCCCCAGTGGGGAGCTCTGAGCACCTGGCTCCCCAAGGGCCTGCTCTCCTTGCCAGGTGTGCCAGGCAGGCCCTTGGGGAGCCCTTAATGCTTCTCAGCAGCATCTAGCAAAGCACATTTGTCTGATGGAGATGCCAGACCAGCCCACTGCCTCCTTAGACACAGGGACCATGGAATCCTGGGGAGCAGAGGATGTGGGAGATGGAAGTGGTCCTCAGGCTTCACCGAGCTGAGAGCTGGAGCCCCGGCCGCCCTAGCAAGCATATCACCCCTCCTCGGCTCCTCCTGGAGCTCAGTTTCCTCTTCTGAAAAAGGAGGGAGTTGGGCCACCAGCAAGATGCTTATTTTGAAAGGAGCTGAGCTGGTTTATTCAAGCGCAGCCTCTCACAGATGCCCAGTACAGACCATGCATAAAAGCAGAGGTGCTCCGGCTGGAGTCCTGCACTTTTTCAGTCTCTGCTTGCAAGGCTTCCTCAATAAGGGGCACATCAGCGCCCATAAGGGAACCTGGGTGCAGGTTCTGGACTAGCTGTCCTCTGAGAGTGGGGGATCCCTGCTTTTAAGGAAGCTGCCTGGGCCTCCACCCACTCTGTCCTGTGTTCAGCACAGCTCCATGATTGCCAGCCCTGCCCATCATCACCGCATCATAGGAAGAGGAAGAGAGCGAGATAAGGCCCAGGAAGCCCCACAAAAAATTCCAATGAGGTGCAGCCTGGTCTGCACCAAGGTTTGCATATGACCCCACCACGGCCTGCCTGTTTCTTAACTTTCCTCATCAGTGACATGGGAATAACCCAAGCACCTCCCTCCTAGTGATGGCGTGAGAATTAAGTGAGTCAATACCGAAGTGCTTGACAGAGTTCCTGGCACATGGTAATTGCTCCAATAGATACACCTAATCAGTATCAATGGGACAATGCCTTGCCCTGCCTCCTTTCCCAGCCTCACCCCCACACCCCTCCCTCACACCCCTCCTCACGCCCTCCAGCCTGACAACCTGCATTCAGCTCCCCCTTCCCTGGATTTTTCTAGTGAGTTTCTCATGCTTGGAAGGCCCTAACCCCCATATAAAGTTACCAGACTTAGCAAATAAAAATACAGGATGAGGTGAATTTGAATTTCAGATAAACCACAAATAGTTCCTTAGTGTAAGTATGCTCCAAATACTATATGAGCTATACTTATACTAAAATTATACATAGTTTATCTAAAATTGAAATTCAGGTTCAATGGCTCACACCTGTAATCCCAGAACTTTGGGAGGCCAAGGCAGGTGGATCATCTGAGGTCAGGAGTCCGAGACCAGCCTGGCCAACATGGTGAAACCCCCATCTCTACCAAAAATACAAATATTAGCCAGGAATGGGAGCATATGCCTGTAGCCCCAGCTATTCAAGAGGCTGAGGCAGGAGCATCGCTTGAACCCGGGAGGCAGAGGTCGCAGTGAGCTGACATCGCACCACTGCACTCCAGCCTGGGCAACAGAGGAAGGCTCTATTTCAAAAAAACAAAAAAACAAAAAACAAACAATGTAATTTAACTGCACATCCTGTATTTCATCTGGCAGCCCTTCCTCAAACCCATGAGTCTGGTGAACGTGTACTCATCCTTCCAGACTCGTCAAGTGTCATCTCCTCCAGGAAGCCCTCCCTAATCCCCAGTTAAGGAAGCCACCCCTTGTCAGTGCTCCTTCGGCTCCCTAGGCGGGCTGACCTCAACTCAGCGCTGATCACTACTTTTTCCCATGCTTTGTGATTCCTGATTTCCATGCCCACCCCTCCATCTAGGCTGTGAGGCCCTTGGGATGGTGGGGAGGGTGTTTTATTCGGCCGAGAGTGGGTGAGGCAACTAGTGCACCCTTCCCTAAACTTGTTTACCATGGCGCCTCCCCTCCCCTTCTTCTTCCTCAGCAGGCACTGTGCTCAGAGGAGGACCTCTTTCCTGTCTCTACCACCAGACTAGGAACAACAGGCAGGAGTGCGGACTGGGACAGAGATTGCTAGTTACCACCCATCAAGTGCATTCTCCCTTCTTCATTACTTAACAAAGCCGTGCCTGGGACAGCATTATATCATGTGTAAAGACTACACTTCCTGGCAGGGTGTGGCGGCTCGCATCTTTAATCCTAGCACTTTGGGAAGCTGAAACAGGTGGATTACTTGAGGTCAAGTGTTTGAGACCAGCCTGGGCATGATGGTGAAACCCTGTCTCCACTAAAAATGCAAAAAAAAAAAAAAAAAGAATAGCTGGGTGTGGTGGCGCATGTCTGTAATCCCAGCTACTCCAGAGGCTGAGACAGGAGAACTGCTTGAACCTGGGAGATGGAGGTTGCAGTGAGCCAAGGTAAGTCCACTGCACTCCAGTCTGGACGACAGAATGAGACTTCAAAAAAAAGACTGCATTTCCAAGCCTTCCTTGCCTCTAGGCAAGGCCACATGATAAAGTGATGGCCTGTGAGATGCATATGGAGTATTCTGTAGAAATCCAGGAGGGCTGGGAGATGTTGCCTTTGTCCTTCCTCTCTCCTCTTTTCTGCTGCCTGGAGTGCAGATGTGTTGACTGGAGCCTCAGCAGCCATCTTGGACCATGAATTAATATTTAGAATGATAAAGCAAAAGAAGCCTGGCCTGGGTGACTTTGTGGAGTCATCATTTCAGCCCTTCACTGTATAGTATCAAGAACTGTGAAAGGTCTGAAATTTTACCCTACTTACAAGTTACAGGTTAACCTGCCAGAGTGTCATGCATACTAGCAGAAGACATGAGGCTCCTGGTCAGAGACAACGGACTTTATCACTCAGGATACAGCAAGCGGCATGAAGTTCATGTTCATGTCAGTTTGCATTAGTTCCTCTTGTCCCCAGGTCCCTTGGGGCAATGCAAAGCAGTCCAGGTAAATGCTGCAAATGCAGGAGGTGTAGGTCACAGCTGAGGAACCCAAGCTTGGAAAGTCCCAGTCCTTTATTACAAGGCTGCTAATAAGCCTGCCCCACCTTTTCCCTGAGCAATATGTTATATCTTTGTCATACGGACAGCCAGCAAATCCACCCTTTGACACAGAGAATGACACTGTCTGTATGTTCCAGGCCTATAAAACATCTTTGCAAAGGTGATCTGGAACAAAAGCCGCCCGTGACTCTGCTTGTAAGACATGAAAACACGAGAGACTGATGGAGCATTGTCCCCAGCTTCTAAACTTCTTTTAAGTAACACAACCCCAGTGCGTTTAAGCGGTTATTATTCAATGTTACATGCAGCTGAGCCTGTTGCTAAGTGATATAATAATACAGCTTGTTCTTTGTTTCCCATGTCAGGTAAGCACGTGCTGGTCTCTGTGTACAGAGGCCCTTAGAGGAAAAAGGTCTGCCCCAAGCTTGTCCTCAGACACAGAATTTTTGTTTTTACCAACTCTAAAATAAAAATCAATCTCATTCATTCTGCAAACATTAATTTTTTTCCTCGAAGTTGAATCATTAAAGACATAAAACTACCGAGATGGACTTGGGAGCGGCAGGAGGAGGCCAGGATATGATAGGTCCAGTGCCGTGAGGTACATGTTGGTTGGTGTGGACAACTGAGTCACGGATGGATACCGAGTTCATGCTGGGCTTTCAGGAACGGTAGGAATAACTCCAGAAATCCCCATTGCAACTTCCGTGGCCCCGCAGGGTCCCTGCAGTGTTGTCTGCCCACTACTTTTTGTTTTTGTGGTGACAGCACTCTCACTTTTTTTGGGAGCTGTCCCTTCCCTTCACCCACCCACCAGTGAGGTTACAGAGGAGACAGTGAACCAGTGCATGCGTCTCTGGTCATAGCACAGAGTTGTGACTCAAGCTGGGCCCGCAGAGCCCTTCCCAGGGACTTTTCAGTTGGGAACTAAGGAAAGAGGGTCTTTTCCCCTCTCCTGGCAAAAGCAGAAACCTGTGGCTGGGAATAATGGGCAGTCCAGTGCTTGGTCTGAGAGTGCCACTGACATGGGTGAAAGACCCTGAGGGCCAAGCCGGTGACGGTGACTGATGGAGCCCATTGCCCCTGCTCTTTCTGCAGGTGAATCCCACAGCTCAGTGAATCCCCTCTTTTGCCTGACTGGTTTGAAGTGGATACCACAATTGTAACTTAGAATCCAAACGACTACCTCCCACTTGAGTCTGGTGACCTTAGATAGAGAGACTGGCCTCCTGACTGTGCCCATTCTGTGTCAGCATTTGGGGGAAGGTAAAAACAAACAGACAAACAACAAAACAATCAGCCTGGCTGATCTGAACATGTGTAACACCACAGAGACGGCACCAGTGGAGGCATGCCTCGACCACACGTTAGCAGAGGGCCCAAGTTCTCAGCCCATCTCCAACCCACAGCACAGAACTGCACCCGCAGAGTGAACCAGCCAGGGCGGCCCCTGCTGACCTCTGCTACCTGCTGGTGTGTACACAATCGCAACCCGAGCCCCATCAAAGCCCGCCCAAAACAAGCAGGTGCTGCCTGCCTGCTCCATATTATTAGAATTCATTTCCATATGCTCCTTTCATCTTCTCTCCAGGATAATTGTTCTTCTGGGGCTCAGGGCGTGGGAGGGCAGGAGGTGCACACTCCTGTTTATCAACTCACTAAATGCCTGCTTTAAATTAAAACCCACACCACATGCTGGCTCACACAGGAATAATATTAAGACCAACTGTTTGCCTGCCCCTGCTGTCAATGCCAAACTGATTTAAACCCGCGTTTCCTTTCCATCTAGGGACATCCATTCTGGAAGTATCTAGCAATTACCTAGTTCCTACAGCTCCCAATTCTTTTTTCTTTTCTTTTCTCTTCTTTTTTTTTTCCCTCTCTCTCTTTTGAAAGACGCTCCTGCATTTAAGAGGACACACAGCCTGAAAGACCCTTTCATAACCTTTACTGCCAGCCAAACCCTCATCCAGTGTGTCTGTTTAATCAGTCAACAAGCCATTATTGTACCTTCCCAGTGCCAGCCCCAGTGCTAAGTCCTTCATATACATAGTCTCATCTAATCTGATCTAATCCTCCCAACGAACCTGAGAGAGGTCTTATCATCCCTTCCCAGAGGAGAAGCAGAGGTCCGGAAAGGAAGAGTGACCCGCTCAAGGTTAGGTGGCTGCAGGCGGTGGAGCTGGCAGTCCTGCCCATGCTCTCTCCTTCGGAGCCCCACCCTCTGCCCAGCGGCTGGCCATCAATCTGCTCTCCATTATCCCAGCTGCTCCTCTCACCCTACCTGTGGCCAATAGGCCGGGACCGTTGCCTGTCCTGTATGCACACTGGATCCAGGCCATGCTGGCCATCATTCACCCAGAGTGATTGGATCAACAGGAAGGGTTCCGCTGCTGCTGCAAAATCTACTTCAGTGGCCTTTCTTTGACTAAGATGAGCCCACGATCCTTTGGGTTAAAACGTGTGGTCTTATGGTGAGTAGGTCTATGCAAACCTTGCCCCAAAGCCCAAGGAAGCTGAGAGGCCAAGGCTTTGGCCAAGAAACCCAGGTTCTCACTGGGCGCAGTGGCTCACGCCTGTAATCCTGGCACTTTGGGAGGCCAAGGCGGGCAGATCACCTGAGGTTGGGAGTTTGAGACCAGCCTGACCAACATGGAGAAACCCCATCTCTACTAAAAATACAAAATTAGCCGGGCGTGGTGGTGCACACCTGTAATCCCAGCTACTCGGGAGGCTGAGGCAGGAGAATTGCTTGAACACAGGAGGCGGAGGTTGCAGTGAGCGGAGATCATGCCATTACACCTCAGCCTGGGCAACAAGACTGAAACTCCGTCTCAAAAAAAAGAAAAGAAAGAAAGAAAGAAAGAAAAAAGAAACCCAGGTTCTCAAAAAGAAACATGTAATAGGGATTCACGAACAAGCCATCTCTTGGGTGGCCGCAAGGTGCGATGGTGGACACCTGCACTGCTACCCCCAGACCCAGGGCTCATATACTATAGGGAATTTGCCTCAGGGCAGAATTTATGTGTTTATGATAACATCAAGGTTGTTTTGATCTAAGGGCAGGATTTACAGTAAGTACGTGAAAGTAGAGATCTTACAGTCTTTCCTGGAGTTGAGGTTAATCAGAAGTCAGCATGACATGTTGGCATCCAAGATGGAGTCACTTTAGCCTCCACAGGTCTTCAGAGATATCCCTTAAAATGCACCTGTGCTTAGTGTAAGCAGTGCAAAACAAACAGCCCCAAGATTTAGAAGCTTCCAACAACCACCATTCTATTTCCTCATTCTTTTGTGGGTCAGCAGTTTGGGCTGGGCTCTCCTGGGGGGGTCTTCTGCTGGTCTTGTCTGGAGTCACTCATGCAGCTGCAGTCATCCAGCAGCTCGCCCAGGACCTCTCCTCATTGCTGCCAGGGGCTCCAAGGGAGCAACAGTGGAAGCTGCGGGGCCTCTTGAGGCCTGGGATCAGAAGCTCCATGACATCCCTTCCTCTGCATTCAAGTCTCGAGAGGCAGAGAGATCGACTCCACCTCTTGCTGGGGTAAAGGGTGTGCATACAGGGGTTGGGAAGAGTTTGTGCCCATTCTTTTTGTGACCTGCCACACTTGGGAAGGTTGGTGAATTAAGGTGTCTCTAAGCCAGGTTTTCTCAGTCTAGACACTGCTGACATATTGGGACAAATGATTCAGGTGATTCCTGGTTTGGGGGGGGCTGTCCTGCGTCACGTAGGTTTAGCAGCACCCCTGGCCTCTACTAGCTGTCAGTAGTGCTGCCCCAGATGAGACACCCAAAAATGCCTCATGCCATCAGCTAATGCCCCCGTGGGGTTAGAGAATTGTCTCTGTCTGCAGACTGCTGGTCTAAAGCAAGGGCAGCAGAGAAGTTGTTTCCTGAGCCTCTTGTAGTGAGTGGCTCCCCTGGGGACCCCACAATGGGCTCTCCTCAGTGCAGACCAGCCCGGGGAGAGGGGGCTTTGAGAGTGAGAGGCAGGAGGTACAGGTTAGAAACGTGGCACCTGTGTTTTGCCAGCCCCGTTCAGCACAGCACTCATGGCTGGGCCAGAGCCAGGGGAGCGCGTCTCGGCCCTGCCAGCCCACAGGGGAAGGGGCCCTGCTGAGGCGGGTCCAACTCTGGACTTTGTTCTTATCACCCCCAACTTCCCACCCCTCCCCACCCCCGCTGGGTGCTCCCCACACTGCAGCCTTTCCATGGGGCTGCCTCACCAGCTCACGTGGCAAGGCCAGGAGTGAGTCCAGCTCTGACAGCCCGGACCTGGCGCCTGCCAGCTCCTGCCAGCTGTCTTTGCAGGCAGTTGGGGGCTGCTGAGTGGACTGACCACTGGAAACACAGGCCTGGAGCCCACTTGGCCATGGACGACATCACTGCCTGAGACCCTTCAGCCCGTCTGCCGGCAAACACAGCCAGATCCACTTTCCATCCCTACCCAGAATCTGACCTCCTCCTGCTACTCCTACATGCTCCCAGCAGCCTCCCACCTGGCCTCCCCATTCTACCCTTGACCCTACAGCCTAGGCTCCTCCCAGTGGCTACCAGATTCTCCGAAAGTGTGATTGTGCCACATGTCTGCAACTCTGAAAATGGTTGCCATTTTCCTAGAGGTAAAGCCCAGATCTCCACCGCGTACAACCGATGAGATCCTGCCTGACCAGAGCTGTCGCTGCTCACCCACCTTCTGCGGCTCCCGCCTCGCTCACTCTGACCCAGCCACACTGCTCCTCACTCCTCCTCCGACACAGCACACACCCACCCCTCTCAGGGCCTTGGCCTGTGCCCCTTTGTCTAGAATGTTCTTCTTCCACATGTTTGCATGCTCCCCTCTTCACTTTCTCCAGGTCTCTCCTCCATGTCATCATTTCAAAGAGGCTCTGTCTTAGCTCAGGCTGCTGTAATGACACACCACAGACTGAATGGCTTCAGCCACAGACATGTCTTTTTCCTGGTTCTGGAAGCGAGAAGGCCAAGGTCCAGGCACCTGGCTTGCAGATGGCCACCATCTTTCTGTGTCCTCACATGGTGAAGAGAGAGAAAGCTCTGGTCTCTCTTCCGCTCCTTACAGGGACACTAACCCCATCATGGGGGGGAAGGCACACCCGTGGCCTCATCTAAGCCTAATTACCTTTGTCCCAAAGGCCCCACCTCCAAATATGATCACACTGGGGGCTAGGGCTTCAACATGTGAATTTTAGGTGGTACACACATTGTGTTCATTTCACCTGCCTTGGCCACTGTTTTGAAAATGTCGACCTCAACGCTCATATTCTCTTCTGTGCTTTATTCTCTCCTGGCATTGAATCCATACTACTTTCTCTTATTTACAGTCTGTCTCCTGCACTAGAATGGATCTCCACATGGACAGGGATTTTCTTCCTTTCATCCACTACTGTGCCCTCGTACCTAGAACAGTACTAGTTAGACAGAAGGTGATCAATAAAAATGTATTAAATAAATAAATGGTTGAATGGATAAATCAATGCTATGCAGGACAGGAACACCTAGAAGAGGTGGAACTAGCTAGAGTTCTTCAAGCCCCACTGTGTGTGGCGTTCAGGTGGCTTGGAGGATCCCCTTCCAGCCTGAAGGATTTTGCCCCAGCCCCAGCCATGCCTCCCAGAATCCAGCTTCCTCCTCTCATTTCCCTCCCCTTCCTTCTTCCCTTCTCCCCCCTGCTGAGAGCCCTGATGCCTGTTCAGTTCTGCCTGCCCTGAGACAGCAGGCCTCAGTGGGGCTCCATCTGGGTCCTCTGAGCCACCTGGTACTGGGAAGAGAGAAGGAAGAGGAGCCAGGCTAGGGAGTGGGGGCAGTGCCACAGATCAAAGGCTGGGAACAGAGGACACATCACCACGAGGCCAAGGCAACGGCTGGACCCACACTGGAAAATGTCCCCAGACACATTTCACAGGTGCAAGCCTGCCTATCACGCACCCCACCCAGCATCGGCTCTTCCTCCCTCTCCAGGGGCTCCCTCTCCTTTAGTAGCATGAGAAGTGCTCAGGGTGCTAGTTGCCCAGGCCCAGGCAAGATGACGGGATCCCCACAGTCTCAGCTCTTTGTGGGTGTGCGTCTCCCCCATTTGACGGACAGGGCAACTGACACTTGGAGGGATTCTGGCTTCTGGACCACCTGCTCATCTGCCCTACCTGAACATTGCCACACAAGCATTGATTTACTTTTGAAATCAGAAAGAAAACTAGTTAAATATTACATATCAGATCAATGATTGTTGGATAAAATAATAACCCAGTTTTCTGGCCAGGCATAGTGGCTCACACCTATAATCCCAGCACTTTGAGAGGCTGAGGTGGGCAGATCGCTTGAGATCAGGAGTTCGGGACCAGCCTGGACAACAGAGCAAAACAAAAAACACAAAAAATTAGCCAGGCATGGTAGGGGGTGTCTGTAGTCCAAGCTGCTCAGGAGGCTGAGGTGGGAGGGTGGCTTGAGCCCAGGAGGCAGAGGGCGCAGTGAACCAAGATGACACCACTGCACTCCAGCCTGGGTGACAGAGTGAGACCCTGTCTCAACAAAGAAAAAAAATAACCATTTTATAAGCAGAAGAAAGGGAGACAGACAGGCAGAGAGAGAGAAAAGAAGGGAGGGAAGAAAGAGAGGGAGGGAGGAGGAAGGAAGGAAAGAAGAGAGCGAGGAAAAGGGAGAGGGAGGGAGGGAGAAAGAGACGGAAGGTGGCTTTCATTCCCCGACAAGAGAAAGGATACTTCCCACTCTTAACACTGATCATATGAACGCTGAAAATGATACTTCTGCTGGTCCTGCTGTATTTGTACGAATGAATTCAACAGACCAAAAATATGTGAAGGTGATCATATTCACCAATCTCCCCATCCCCACAGTCCCTCAGAGAAGATTTCCTCATTCACCATTCAGTTACACCCTTTTCCCCCTCCTGACATTGTTGGGGGAGGGAGAGGTCTAACTCTATACCTAACCCAAGGCTGAGAGAGAGGGAAGAGGAAGAGGAGGAAAGAAGACCCCCTGGCCTGGGGGGACAGGGAGGTTTAAGGGATTTGAGGGAACAGAGCTGGGCCTGCCAGAGCATAAAGGCAGTGGATGGGAAGAAAGGGGGTTAATACGTGCAGCTGTGGACTGTGTATTTGAATTCCTTTTAACATCCTTCAAAAAATTTAAGTAAAGAATTCTTTTTTCGAGGCAGGCAGATCACGAGGTCAGGAGATCGAGGCCATCCTGGCTAACATGGTGAAACCCCATTTCTACTAAAAATACAAAAAATTAGCCTAGCGTGGTGGTGGGTGCCTGTAGTCCCAGCTACTCAGGAGGCTGAGACAGGAGAATTGCTTGAACTTGAGAGGCGGAGGTTGCAGTGAGCCGAGATCATGCCACTGCACTCCAGCCTGGGCAACAGAGGAGACTCTGTCTCAAAAAAACAAAACAAAACAAAAACACATTTTTTAAGAAAATTCCTTGGGATTTTGTAACTCTGCTTCCCACGTCACACTCACCGAGGCTCGTAACAGCTGTCCGGTATTTAAACAGTGCCTTCCTATTGACCAAAGGCCTTCATTATTTCCCAGCCACAGCAAGTCGTGAAGCAGAGGGTGTGATGACTCCCATTTTTCAGGTCAGGAAACTGAGCTTCATAGCAGGCCAACTAGAATCGGACAGATGGTTAAGCAAGAATCAGAGATAAACCTGAGTTATGATGCAAAGTCCCACTGCCTCCCATGACCCACACCGCCTCCCTCTAACCTGTGGGCTCAGAGAAGTGGGCCTTGGTGGTAGGCACATCAGAGCCACCTGGGGAGTCTACAGAAATGCGTATTCCCTGCTTCCTTCCCCTGGAGATCCCAGTTTAGAGTGTCTGAGGGAGGACCTGGGAAACTGAATTTTTATTAATTAAAAGTCTAATGTTGGTTGGCCCACAGATCAAACTTAAGAACCTCTAGGATAAGATGTGAGGATAGTGTGTCCTTTCTGAAACGCCTGGTCACTCCTCTGATGGTGAGAGGTGAATTCACACAGAAAGGGTCAGTGTTGTGCCCTCTGGGGACAGGCAGGGCTGGTGGTCTGCACGGAGAGTGTAGGTCATTCACTGTGCCCAGACCACTCCCCGTCCAGGGAGCTCACAGCAAAGGGCAGGCCCCAGGACACCATTTGAACAGAGGATAGGGGCTTGTGGTGTGAGGAGAGATTGAGACCATCCAGCTGTCACACAGGTGTGTCAGGAGCCCAGGGATAGGGACCTGGGGAGTGGGAAAGGGAGGGAGCAGAGCCAAGTTTCAGTGGAAGTGTTTGGTCATGCCTGTGGGCCTAAGGCTGTTGTTTTTAGAGGGTCCACACGTGGCCCCCCATCCACTTTGTCCCAGTCCCCTCTTGGTTCTTGCCAAGAGTTTAGTAAAGTTCCTTCTGACAATTCCCTTTATCAATTTCCCTGGGAGGCACCATCACAAGGGCATTTAACTGAATTAAATAATTAGCTGCTGTGTGGGAAAGTGCCAATTTCTCATCCACTGCATACTCCCACCTCTTCCTCTGAGTGGCTTCTCCTGGAGAGCTACAACCTACACACACTGGCTCCCTTGCAGCTAGGATTCCACACTGATTCGGGTTCTGCCAATGGACGGACTCACATGAAACTGAAATTCAGAACTGAGCCAAGAGGGAAGAGAGGCAGCATGAAGCTTCCACCTTGGTGCACAGAAATAAGATTCTAGAATATGCAGCTGTGGAAGTAACAGCATTGAGAGGTGGGGCATAAAAAGGGGTGAGTAGGTCTGAATTCAAATTTCATATGAATGGTTTGATGTTGTTATGGTGTGAGTGAGCTAGCCATCCCAAGAGTGGGCTTGCTCTAAAAGCAAGCTGGGCTCCTTCTTGCTCCGTCTTGTGCTCTCTTGTCCTTCTGCCTTTGGCCATGAGATGATGCAGCAAGACACTTTGGGAGGTCAAGGCAGGCAGGTCACTTGAGATCAGGAGTTCAAGACCACCCTGGCCAACATGGCCAAACCACGTCTCTACTAAAAATATGAAAATTTGCTGGGCGTGCTAGCAGGTGCCTGTAGTCCCAGCTACTCAGGGGGCTGAAGCAGGAGAATCACTTGAACCCAGGAAGTGGAGGTTACAGTGAGCCAAGATCACACACCGCACTCGAGCCTGGGCGACTCTGTCTCAAAAACAAACAAACAAACAAACAAACAAAAGCAGACTAAGGTATATTCTCAGTGTCTTGGCTTTTAAGAGTCACTCCCAAAGCTCAGCCTAATGCTCTTTCCTCTAGACTTCCCTGTGATTCTGAATGCCATTGGTTACTCTGTGATGAACCCCTTCCTGCATGAATAACCAGAGTGGCTTCAGTTCTTGGCAGCTGTGTCCCACCTACCTCAGTCATCGAATGCCAGTGTCTCTATGAGGGCAGAGGCCACAGCTCTCTTGTCCACCATGGAAGCCCCAGTCACGATCTGGAGCCTGGCACGTAGAAAAGGCCCAGGAAGCGTTTGAGACATTGCCTAGATGAATGAATTACCAGACTACTTTATTCTGCAGAGAGAAATCTGGAGAAAAAGGCTGCTTCTACTCTGGGTCAGGAGACAACCCTTTGGACTGGAGGGGCCAGCTTGGCAGCCAGCCCTTTCCACCTGCTGTTTTATGCTTTGGGTCTTTTTTTCCCTCTTACGCACCCAGTAGTAGCCCGGCTTGGGTGAGCTGGGTGATGCGGAAAAGGAGAACAACCAGCTGCCCCTCTGTGCCCGGCCCCTGCTCCTCTGGCCATCCACGAGTGATGGTTTGAAGCACATTTGATTTCACCTCACCTGAATTTCCCTCCACACAGTGAGTCCTTTGGGGCCCCCATCACCTCACAACAAACCTAACCAGGGTGCAAATTAGTTCTATTGATTTGCAACTAGAACAATCAATTAAGAAAAATATTACAACAGTTTCTAATCCCTGCCATAAGAATCACTCCACTTGAAAGCTCCTGAGTGGTCAGATCCCTCCCTGGGCTTCGGAACTGCCCTGTCTCCCTTGATAGCCATTGCACTCAGAGACCATAGAGGCTGGGAGGAAGGAGCTGGGGCCTGAGAGGGTCTCCGGGCCCACCTCCTCTAGTCCCATGAAGAATGATAACATAGTATCAGCATAATTCACCGTTTTCACTCCCACCTGCCAAGGCATGATCCCAGCCCTCAAGGAGGTCCCCAAGTGTTTCTGAGCATCTCAAGAAGGAATCTTACAAGTGCTCATGAACAAGCCCTGTTGGGACCCACAGCAAACCCCCTGGTCTGGGTTTTGGTGAGGACTCTTCTTTCTCCCTGTTCTGGCCCTGTGCCCTGGCGCAGCTCTGCTGGGCTCCTTGTGCAGAGGGAAGTGAGGGCTGCATGCACTGCCAGAAGGCTCCGAAACAGAACTGCTGAGCACCAGGGTTGAACTGGATTTTCTTATGGTGGGCCTTGCCGTTCACCCCCTGGGACCAGCCGTGAGTCCCTGGAAACTAGGGCAATAAAGAAACCAAGTCACAGTTCTAGAATGTTCACAAGGCCCATTTCCTTCCAGAAGCTAAGACTTGGGCATTTACTGGGTGAGGAGCCTAGGATACGATTCTCCCCAGGAGGCACTTCTGCCCACCCCGCACGTGCATGTCACGTCTGCTTCAACTGCTCGTCATTGCCACCTCCTGACCCTCGTGATTGACACAATTTAGGTTCTAACTCGGGCCGTTAAAGGAATAACACCAGCAAGTACATTTGCTCAGAACTTTACCATTTAAAGAAGACTCCTCTCTGCGTAGGTTCTGCAGAGATACTGTTGGCTGCATAGAACAGAAAACCTGACTCAGATTGGCTGAACAGTAATGCAAATGTATTCTCCTCCTTCAGAAGAGGTTGGGGAGGAGGTGAGCAGCTCCTGCTGTGGTTAATTCAGCACCTCCACAATGCCATTGAGGACCCCGGCGCTGTCAGTTCTTTCTCCCTGCCATCCCTTGCAGGTTGGCATCGGTCCTCGGAGACACTTCCGCAGCTCAGAAGCAGAAAGCAAGATGTCCTTTTTTTTTTGAGACGGAGTCTCACTCTGTCGCCGTGCAACCTCTACCTCCCATGCTCAAGCGATTCCCTGCCTCAGCCTCCTGAGTAACTGAGATTACAGGCGCCTGCCACCATGCCCGGGTAATTTATTGTATTTTTAGTAGAGATGGGGTTTCACCGTGCTGGCGAGACTGGCCTTGAACACTTGACCTCAAATGATCTGCCTGCCTCAGCCTCCCAAAGTGCTGGGATTATAGGTGTGAGCCACCACGCCTGGCCCAAGATGTCCCTTCTTGATGTAAATTTTTAGGAGCAAGAGACACTTTTCTAGAAGCCCCAGTAGGCTCCCTGCCTTCTGGCCAGAAGAGCATCGTGTGGCCTCTCCTAACCCACCACCATGTGGCTAGGACTGAGCGCCTTTTACTCTCTAGGTTGGAGAGGGGCCCGCACTGTCCTGCAGAACCTGACACCCCAGCCTGGGTCCTGCTAGCAAGGAAGGTGCAGAGAATGGGTATCGGATAGGCAATATCTGCCTCTGGCCTCAAAGTGCCTCGGGGAGGCAGGGCGTGGGCTTGTACTCATATCTGTGGGAAGCTGCCAAGAGGGTGGGTGTCTGGCCCAAGGTCACACAGCCACAGCAGGGCAGGGTCAGCTCTTGACCTCTGGCTGGATCTCCTGCTCTTTCCTAGTATGTCCCTTTGTTTGGTAATACGTTCTAGGGCACACAGCCAGGGCAGGAAGCAAGGCCCCAGCCCTGCCACCCAGGGATAGGGCTCCCAAAGCAGGGTGGTGAATGACCATGCTCCTCCCAGACACCTCTGACGGGGAGAAATCCTTTCCAAAAAACACAGACATTGCTTTGTTGATAAAATTCTGCCAATCAGCCTTAGGTCCATGCCCGGCCCTCCTTGCACCTCCCTGCATTTATGCCCCGCCCTCCCTGCATTTATGCCCCGCCCT